>NW_012134303.1:3095012-3152209 GCF_000956105.1 Propithecus coquereli | reverse complement strand
GTTAGATACATTAGAGTGGTGTTGAAAAGTGAAGCATGCATTGATACCGTAATTACATATTTTAGCTTCCACAAAAAATTATGGTATCTAGAGTGGTGTAGTGGATCTCATGTTATTTTCTTTCTGTTAGCATCAGAGCAAAATTTAAAAATATTATCGTCTCCAAAAAAAGAGAAGCATGAATATTTCTAGGTCCCTGCTGCCAATAACTTTCCTTCATTCTTTTGTTTTATAAGTTAGATAAAGATCATCATTCACCTGAAGACATAATCAATTGTATGCTGCAAATACAGGCTTGCCCCCAAGTTAGAGGTGAGAGGGCCCAAGGAGGAAGCTTCCCAAAACTCCCCACCTCCAATATTCTCAATCAGAATAATTTCAATGTCTCGCCCTCTTTCTCTCCCACACTGTCCTCTGTAGCTCTCTTTATAGTACTTATTGCAGGATGCATTGTGTTACAGTTATTACTGAATGCTCCCCTAGTTCAATTATAAAGCTTCCCTTCTTCTTCCAACTCTAGTTTTTAACTTCTTCCCTCAGAATTCTGCACTTCTATTTTACCAGTTGGTATTGTTTCCTCTATTTAATCAAAAATCTTTTTATCCTCGTTATTAATCAGAACACAGAGAGACCAAGCTCAGGCCCTTCCCTTTCTCTTCTCCTCTATTCAACAACTTATATATTACCCATACGCACAGCTCATGACTGACCTGGCAGAAGACAAACAGGAAACTTCCTCCAGGTCACTGACACAACTCCCTGTTTATGTTTCTTAATTAAGATTAGATTCTCAAGTACAACTAAGTCCTTTTCTCTGCAAGGGGATGACTAACGCATGCTGAGCATTTCGTAAATCCCAGCACTGTGCCATGTGTAAGTATTATCATTCTTAATTCTACAGATAAGAAAACCTAGGCTCAGATAGGTTAAGTAATTTGCCTACGGTCACCCAAAAAAGTGGAGACAGTTAAGGTTAAAATCCAGATTCGAGTGACTCCAAAGCTCGTGCTTTCTGTAATACACTACACAGTTCCCCAAGGCAATCCAGGTTTTATTGATTTAAAATAAGAATAAAAAGAGCTAATACAACTGAGGATTCCCTTGTAAATACTGAAACCCAACCTCAGAGAGAAAAGAACATTTATTACCTGACATATCTACTTAAAATGTTATGTACCAGATCATAGCGAACCTGACTTCGGTTAACTTGAGTGTAGGTAAAAAGAAACGTAGGTGAAATGCACTAGACTATAAAAAGTTCGGTACTTCCTGTGACTCAAATGATTATGTTTTATCTGAAGTCCATTCACCAAATATAAAATTGTATTCGTGTGGCTTGTAGATGTTAGCATTTCCTCAGTTTCTTACTAGGAATATATCAAACTTAGGCTGTCTTGAGGCTGTATGTCCTCAACGAAATAATCAGCCAGTATAAGTTAACCAAGAGTTAAATTAGTCAAACGACTGGCTTGACAAAGTTTTTTTTTTTGTCTTAAAACCGTACTTTTATTATTTTGTTTATTTACAAAAGTAATATATAATTATCATAAGAAATAAATGTGGAATATAAACAGTAGAAGTCCCCTATAAACAATTCCCTCACTCCTTCCCAGCCCATAGTTAGCAATTATTAACAATCTAGTGTATTTTCCCTCAGTTTTTTTCTATGAATATAGAAAAGGTTAAGTTTTAAACACAAATTGTTATACTATACAACTTATTTTCACCTAATGCATTAGAACATCTTTCAATGTCGATATGAATAGACCTATTTTATACTTTTTTGTCCAATAATAGGGGATTTGAATGCAATGACAAAGTTTATTTATTATTAAATCGATTGACCAAGTGGACTGGAGTAGACCAATCTGTTTGGCAGCAAAATAACGAAAGTCCTCAAATCATCTGCAAAGTATTTCACTTATGTAAATCCTACCAGGAAAGAGGATCATACAACTCTATGTATTGCCATCCTCAACTTCTGCCCTTTCTGAGAAATCTTGCCCAGGTTTCCAGATCTGAAAGTTCTGCAGAAACATTTAGCAAATTCTAAGCCGTCATCACTGGGGAATTTACTGCAGAATGCTGTTACAGTACTCCAAACCATTGCACTAAGCCGCCATCACTAACTTGCCAAAAAAGAACTTTGTGAAGACAGCCCCAAAATGCTACTCGACTGTGTATTAAGATGTAAGGAACAAATTGCTTAAGTTTCCAATCCACTAACAGGATACATATGCAAAGCAAGGAAAAGTAACTAATTCTATAATCAAAACCAGGGCTACATGTATTTCTAAACTTTTAGGGATTTGTGGTGTGGGAGTAGAAGATTCAGGAGATTTGCTTTTATCAATGCCCACAGACATGCTTTCATAGTTTGTAGTTTATTTTCATTGTGAAAGAGAGTCTTAAATACCTTTCTCAAATCAACGTATTCTAAGAACTTAATCTGGAGGATAATCTATATAAATTTACATGCCTGACATGGGGAAATTTTGCCTGCGTCACCCATTTCCTGGGATTTGCCCAGTGGGAGAGAGATATTCAGTTCACTGTACCCTTGCTGGAATATTCAAGTGATGATGAATATTTTTACTTCCTAACTTTGTGTGTGTGTGTGCGCACGCGTGTGTGTATACATTCACACGTGGTTGGGGGGGGCAGGAATTAGTGTTACCAAACCACCTTGAAATCCAACGAAAATGTGATTTTCTTCTGTTATTACCTGGTTCTAAGTGAGAGTAGTATGTGCACTGGAGGGACAAAGGGTCACCTTCAGGACAGTGACTCTCCCATTTGGTGCACGCATCAGAATTACCCGATCTGTTAAAACACAGATCGCCAGCACCCCTAAGCGACACACCTACTCTGGAGTCTGAGTTTTTGATTCAGGGGGTGGCTTCCAAGAATTTGCATTTCTAGCAAGTTTCTGGGTGATACTAGGTTGGTCCAGGGACCAAACATTTAGAACCACTATTCTAAGGGAATTAACATGTGAAAGTAGAATCTGTGAATCAACCACTCCAAAGGGTCATAAAAGAAAGATTAAAGAGTCATTCCAAGGATCATCAGGACATGGCACTGAACTTTATGGGAAGAAACTGGTAAGGCAGAGGAGGGGGGAAAAACCAACTAATTTCATTACTTGGCTGATAGATTTGAAGTTTACAAGGGTGTAATAGGGTATTCAAAAAGTTTTTAAAAGTTACTGCATCCCACCTTCCTTTGCCATCAAGACTGTTAAGGTCTTGGGGGTTGGGGGAAGTTTGAGCAGATTTCCAGTAAATCTATAGTGACTAGATTTTAATTCCACTATATTATCTGCCAAGACTTTAGTCCTGGCCCCTGGGCTTCCATTAAGAAAATGGTCCACACTCACGCCATTTCAACTGGCTTCCTTAATTGAAAACATTGGTGCTGCTTTAGGGAATAGATGCTAACTTTAAAGGGTTAGCAAAGAGGGTAAGAAAAAGAGTTCATGCGTTTGGCTTGGTTTAAATCCTGCTGCTTAGATTTGATATGTGCTTTAATCCCTCTTTTACATAGCCAAATATAAAAAGGAAAAAAATTAAAGTCCAAGGCTCAAGTTATCCGATCAAAGAGCAACTGGATGATCTAAGAGCAGATGAATCAAAACCACAGGTTTTAAGGGAACATAGTCTCTTAACTATATGGTGCTCTGAGACTATCTGGACAAATGGGCTTTGTTGATATCTAGAAATACCAAAATACCAAAACAACTTTCACAACCCCGACTATAACTTTCACAATTTCCCTATTTGTCAGTTAAATTAAAACAGCCAAATCTGTGTAACAATTTCCCCCATCCCCTCTGTCCTACCTTCAGCCTAGGTTCCTGTGCTTGCCACCACTTCAACATTTTCAACATATTGAAGGGTTCTGACAATATTTGACCCAAAAGTCAGTTCCCCTATCCACCAGAGGACTTAGAAGGCCCCACAACTCTGGCTGAGATGCAGGTGAGCAAACAGAACAGAGCATTTGCAAAAAGACTGAAAAAGTTGTTTCTCCGTTGGTCTAACATGGTTTAACTGTTTTCCCAAATAAACTCAAACAGTTGCTTTGAATGTATGGTGTGTGTTTTCTCTTCACTGAATGGGGCCAAGTCAATCAGCTGTTTCAATACTGTGTAACCTAAATGGTAGGATTAAGTCCCTCCAGCCTTTCTCCTTTAGTTGCTTTGCATTTAAATGAACTGGGGTCAGTGGAGGGTCATTCTAAGCAAGAGAGATTTGAGCCTGTAAGAATGAGAGAAGCAGTCAACCTCCATCAAGGGCAACTGGATAATGCAAAAGCGCACTTTCCCTTCATCGCCACCCCCCATCACCGGTAAGACTCTCTGCTCTTACATAGGTGCTACATCTGGCTTTGCTTTAGTTGGGAACTCCCCTTGTTATAAAACTCTCCCTCTCAACTCTCTCACAGCCATCAAGAATAATTTACCTGCCCTGTGCCTCATTTCCCTTTGGATTAAGGTGAGCCCTAATCTCATCTGTGCTAAAGTATTAATTAGTGATTTAATGCATTGTTTAATTTATAATGTGCACATGAACAGGTGATGTCTAGTAGGAAGTCCAAAAGAATGACTCTCTAGTAATGGGAATTTTGAGGAATGTGGCAGGCTGGTCTGTGGGACATCTTTTTGCTCTGGGATATCTTTCCTGCAAACCATGCCATATTGAGTCAAATCTCTACCTTTTCAATGCATATGTTTAATTTTTCTAACTTTTGAAAAAAGTAATAAACCCTTTCCTGAGATTTCTAATTTATACCTAGAATCTAAGGTTCAGCTAAGCAGTGATTCTCAATCAGAATCTCTTAGGGCGGGTCTTGAGCATCTGCATTTCCAAATGATTCCTTCAGTGGATTTTGGTGTGCACCCGTACTTAAGAACCTCAGATATACAGAAATGAGGGCATTCTGTTCCATCAGAGGGCAGCGAGTCCAGGCCCGCTATTATCTCTGCTCATAATGTTGCTGAAACAGTTTCTCAATTCATATCAAATTGTGAATTACCTTGGAAAGAATGCAACATTGAGAGCAGTTATCTGTTATATATTCTTTCCTTCATTCTCTCTCCCTCACTGCCTCCTGCCCCCCTGTACCTCTAATGTTAGCAGTTATTTTACCTGCTACAGGACGATATACAGAACAATACAGAAAGACATTTTAAGGCAAGGCAGGCCAGGTCTTCACTCAACTCAGTGCTTTCAAATACTCATCACCATCTAATACACCTGGGACAAATTCCTCAAAATTATATACAATAATACAAAGCATATGGAGATAAGCATGGGTGGAAACCGATTCTGGAAAGTCAACTAATAAATTTCTTTTACATATCTCCAGATTCTGTCCAAAAATATTGAAGAGAATCATAGCAGTCAAAGTTGTTAACCACACTTAGAATTGTTACTACCTAAAGAAAAGAATAAAGAGGGGAGATACAAAATTAAAATCAAGGAGCTTGTCAAGGGAAAGAGATGTGAAGTGGGGCTGATGTGAACAGAAGACAAGAGAATGCATTTATCAGAGGGTGCAGTAACTTAAGGATGATTTATGAAATGTTTTTCTACTTGCGTTCCGATGAACATCAATAAGCCTCCTTAACATAAATTGAATAATATCCTTTATTCATAGCTGTTACTCATAAGATTCTGGAGGTACATTTGAATCATCATCTCTTATTTTAAAAATATTAGTTCCACTGGTATAAGAATAGCTATTACTATCAACCTGAATTACCACCATTTTATTCACAATCTGGTATGAGAGGGAAAAATAATGAGATATTTCCAGCTCCCCAAGAAGAAGTAGGATACTTAGGGGATGACTACCTAGAAATTGGAGTATTGGTTAACATCTGGGAAGCCTTGAATGAGTGGACGTGAGTTAGCAAGGGAGAAGAACATGGTATTTCTATAGCAAAGTGAGGCTCTGCATCTTTATTTATTTGACCTTAAGCAAGTCACTTCCCCTCTCAGGGCCCAAGTTTTGTTATCTATAAATAAAGGGTTGACCTATGACCTCTAGGGAGATCTTCCAGCTCTGTCCTGCAGTAGAGTTTGATTCTTCCTCATTTGCCTCAGCTCTCTGTATAGTGAATATTAAAATAAATTTTGTATTAAGGGAAGGCATTCCTCTATCAATTTGTCTACTCTCAATGCTGATGACATTTTATGCTGCTTTCAGTATCGATAAAAAGGTGTTTCCACGTTCTTTCATAGGATGATAACAGATACATTGCATAATGGGTTTTATTGTCCCCATTATTTTTGTGAAACTGAGGCTTAGAGAGTGACACGCTCTCTGGTCACTCACCTCATGGAACCAACAGTTAAATTCAGATCGGTGTGACACCAAAGCACATGCTACCACTGTGGCATGGCATGGGACTGGGATGATTTGATTATATAAGGATGGAAACTGCATACTCCAAACTTGTGTCAAAATAAGTCTCTACATGAATTTTTAGCTGAATATTCAGAATGTATTCCAGGAACCTAAACGGATACCTTCCTGGTCAGAGCTTTCATCAAAGGGATTAGTCTTTTAAATAGTATGTGTCTACTGTCTAGTTTTTTGAGGGAAGAGCTTTCCCTCTTGAAATTGTATAGCACACTATCAATAGCATGTCTAATTTATTTCTGTTCTGGTTGGTTCCAAAACCTATATTGTACAATGGGTACTTTGCTGTTGAAAGACTTTACATAAAATTTATTCTTTTAAAAAAGCTACTCTCAGTGAGAAAATTTAATTGAATCCTTCTTAAATATTTACTATTCAGAACAGGCACTTCTTGAATGGCTAATTAATTTCTCATGTAGTTTCTAATGTTCCCCATAAAATGTACCATGTAATTTGGCTTTGTCAATTGACTGAAAAGATAATTCTTTAATTCTCTCTTCCTTCATCAGAAAGGCTCTTTGAGAATGGAGGAAAACAATAATGCTACTGGAACTAGAAGAGCTGTATACACTGTAGCCTCATTGTAAATGCTCCTTGGGGGCTTGGTGGAACCACCATCTAGGTACTCACCGATCTGACTATATCATATAGAAAGGTGTTCCTTTTTGTACTTAACAATTTTGCTGTAGTTTTACATAGCATTGTTAAAAGCGAGGGCTTTGCAGGCCAGAGAGATCTCATTTCAAAACTGGCTCAGCCACTTACTGCATGACATGACTTTACTACACAAGTTATTTAACTTCGCTATGCCTCAGTTTCATACACAATATAACATCTATAAAAACTACCTCATGGGATTGCTATGAGGATCAAATGAGTTAATGTCTACAAAGTATATAGAATAGCATCTGGTATACAGTAAGCACTTAAATAAAAGTATCTTGAATTGTTACTGGCTAGAATTCAAGACTTACTTATTTTCTATCTATAAATTACAGCACATGATCTTCCCTACTTTTTAATTAGGAACTACTTTTCCTGGAGCACTAGAAAGAGAGTTGATGATGGTAAAAGGTACAGTAAATGGAGTCCCTGAGAGGGCTGGGAGATGGGGACAATGTTTCTGGTTCTATTTCTCTCTCTACTGGGACTCAGCAAATCCAGAGAGGACATAAATAGCAATGCCATATCAACTGAAGACCTACAGTGTACTGCTGCCTCTTTTGGAATCTTTTTAGAATCTATAGAAGCATTATTCCTTTGCAGATTGTCAGTTGTCCTTGAGGGAACATTATTTATAAAATGGAGTAAATAGTACATTCTCTGGGTCATGCTGACAGAATTAGGAGCAGGGTGATGTGACATTGAATTTAAGCAGTTCTGCTGGCAGTCTGCCTCAGTTTCACACTATACATTGACCATTCATGCCCTACATATCCTTCCTTAAGGTATACTTAATACCATGGGTCAAATGAGTGATTTAACTCACAACTCACAGAAATGGACCACATGCAATGGGGTTCTAAATACACAAATGGTCTTTCTGTGAGCAATCTGTAGACTGAAGCCAGTGATAGCCTGGCCTGTGAAACAGAAGAACATAAGGACTTTCACACACACACACACAAAAATCAACATCATTGATTGAATTGATTGCAATCGTTCTAGGGGCTGGACCCATATTACAATAAAACTGGAGAGTGACTAATTAAGTCACCAGCCCAGAGCCCTTCTACTTTTGGAGTAAGAAACAAACAAACAAAAAAAAAAAACCAGAGTGACCTTGATTCTCTTCTCCAGCCTAGGGGACTGAGCAGGCAAATGCTCTCCTTGGCATGTCAAGGAGAAAACCCTCCTTCTTTCCTTTGACCCAGCCCCTCAGTGAGGAGAGGGTTACTCACCTGGACTCAATGGCCCCTGCAGCTGCCAGCAAAGCAGCTTTGCTGTGGAACTCTGAAAGCAGCACAAAACAACATTTGCCACAAGAAGCAGGGAGGAGTAGCAGCTGTTCTAGGACCAGAAGACCACCCCCTCCCCACCCTTTGGCAGCTTCTTAGATAGGCTGATCTGACATTCTCTGCCACACCACAGCAGGTGGGAGAGTCAGTCTCTCTCTTGTTTCTTAACACAGGGTTAGCGGGTGGCAAATCTGTGACCCAGGTAAAGTTAGCTCCATACGAGTTTTGCAGAGAAAGTATAGAACATGCTCAGTTAAACATGAATTTCAGATAAACAGTTTTTTAGTATAAGTATATACCTTTGGGAAATACACTTAAAAAATTTGTTTTTCATCAAAATTCAGATTTAACTGGACATTTTGTACTTTTATTTGCCAAATCTGGCAACTCTAGTTCTCGTATCCTTCTATTTCTCCCCTCCCCACCCCACCCGCTGTATTCCTTCACCCCTCTATCTGGTCATCAGGGCTCTGGAATATAAGATTTGAATACAGAAAACCACAAAATATAAAATGAACCAACAAAATTTGATTCAAACACAGTTCTACTGCAGGGGATATTAAAGAAGAAATGAATATTATAATTATCTAGTTCCTGCTCTGATAGCTTTTCTTAGAATGAAGTTTGATTGGGGCCAACTAAAGTTTCTTATGTCCACATCTCATTCTGCATGTTTTAATGCAAATAGAGGGCAAGCTGCATTGTTAGAAACTCAATGGCTTTTGCTTCCATATAAACCTAGAGACACATCCTCAGGCACTAAATCTCTGTTACTGAAATTCATTCGAACTGAATTATAGTTTTCTACCAAGTACACAATGATATATAAAATTGGAGTAAATGGCAAGATAATTCACAACACCAACAGAATTCAAAAGATACGAGCACTTACAAAGTAGTTCAGAGAACATTACTATACGAACCAGCTGCTGTAGAGAGGCAGATGCTTTGCCTATCTAAAAAGTACAAATTCTCCTGTTTCATAGAGAGTGAGGGAGGCTTTACAACTCAGCCTCAATGGAATCAAGAAAATAGTTACTTTGCTATTGATTTCCTTTAAACAAATTATCTTGTATGAATTAACCAGATATATTCTAATGGATTTCTGTAAACCCTCTCCCGACCCAACTCACTTACCACTCATGCCACTGCCAGATTCAAAAAGGCAGAGGGAATAGGGGGAGGTCTATCTGGAAAGCTCTGGCCTCATACCAAGGCATCCCACCTGAAGGGCCTCAGGGAGGCAGACTGACAGTGAGTTATGCTTCTCTAATCTCCCTCTCTTGAGTCCAGGCATTCAGATGTGCCTGAGAAATCCCTAAAAGCATTCTGGATGCAATGTAAAACATCCATTTTCCATTTTAGTAAGGCTGTGTGTACCAGGTGCCAACAAACATTTTGGTAATTTCCATCAAATAACCAGTCAATTAACTCTGTCTGTATATTTTTTTGGGAGCAGTAGTGGTGGCAGTGAAGAAATCAGTCAAACCAATTTTCATGTTACACTGGTTGGAGTAAACAGATTCTGCTTCCTACTAATATCACCACTCTGGTTTACATGTCTCTTAAACTAGTTGGCACCTTTCTATTCATGTCTGTTACTTCTGCCCTGAGTGCAGCTGAGGGGAGGATACCATTACCTCTTAATGAGTACAAAATGTTGTTCAAGTATGACAGGCATAAATCGGGCACATACATACGGGGTGTCCCAAACCGACAGGAGTTTCCCAGGACATGGGACTGGCAAAGTACCCCCAGCAAACCAAGATGAGTTGGTCATTGTATGTATTGTATGTGTGTATGTATATATATAATATATATATGCGTGCAGTGTAGAACCTGCAAAATACACATTATTAAAGCTTTTAGAGTTTAATATTTTGAGCCAATTAATTTTTTTTGAAAGTCACTAAAATTTAAGGTAGTTATAAAACCCATTACAGTGATTGGCAAGCATGGGTAGAAGGCTAAGAGAAGCAAGGGCATTTGTAGGCTGTTATTTATACGTGTTTTTCTTTCTAACAGCTGCCAATCTTCCAAGTCAGGAAATATTTGCACATGTTCTAGACATCTTCCTGAAGGTATGAGGCTCTCTTGAAACCATCCTTATACTTGGCTATGCCAACAACACTACAGCAAACTACAGTACCCCCCCAAAAAATATACTCTTTCAAGCTTCCTAAATGACTCATTCAGCAGAAAGCAATAAAAAAGTAAGGCTAATATTTCCATCCTTTGGAAATATTTATCTCTACACAGTGCCACCTTTTTTTACAGTCAGAATAGAAAGTTACTTAGGTGGTATAATTTGAAAGGCCAACCTGTCTCCAGCATTGGCTTAATAGGGTGTCATTAGTCAATCCTTTCCATCAAGGCACATCTGCAGAGAGCTTCTGTAAAAATATGTCATTTGGGAGGGGGTCACTTTTGCACATATCTTTTTAGTTCCAGAAGAATTTGTGCCGAGCACCCATATGTATAAGGTATTGTGCTAGTCCCAAAGAGATTACAAAGATGATTAAGATAGATTTTTTGGAAATAGCTAATGTTTTTTGTAATATCTAGCTGTAGAATGCCAACACTGATAATAAAAGGAGAACATGAGTGTGGGCAACAGAAAACATACTAAGAAGTCTACATTGAGATTTTTGTTGTCATTTCTGCCTGATGCTCTTGAGCCTAATACGTGCAATGCACTTTACTAAATGCTCTGAGAGTAGAGTCAAAGTGAAAAAGTCCAGGTTCCTGCCCCTGAATAAATCTGCGAACTTGTTTTAAATACTAATGAATTCTTAGGCATCCACTCCAAGCCTTGTAGCTGGTTTTCTACTGTCATTGCAACACTTTATTTAGCGGCAAGGTGGGAGGAACTCAGCTGCTTGCAAAACTCTTGTAGAGGTTAACCACCAGGAAAGCCTTAAGCTGTAAGTTCTGTTGAAACCTGCATCCTCATCTGATGGGAACAATATAAGGATAATTTCAACTCATCTCAATGCCAAACCCTTACTGTCACCATCCACCTGCTCAACTCTCTTCCTCTGCCACCCTCTAATCTTCCAAGCCATAGCCACTTAGCCTGCCATGTAATGTATTCCAGCCCAGATTCTGGGAGAAGTTCTGTGCTTAGGCAGGGAACAAATGAGGGTTCCCTAAATTTTATGTATTTTCATCCTCATTCATGTTCCTAGAAATGCACTGTTAGAAAATGTACAAATTATTTTTTTTAATTTGTCGATTTTTAAAATCCCCACCGATCAGAAACCAATCATTTACAAGGGAGGCTTTAACTTTCAACAATCCTTCCATGTCTCCCTCTTCCTGGGGGCTCTCAGTAGGAGCAGTAAATGAGGAAAAATGCTTGGCCTTGGAGATGGGGCCCTGCTCACTAGAATAGAGTGAAGAGTTTGACAGCCAATGCCTCTCTACCCTCCCAGGGTTCCCAGGAGTCTGAGTAGGAATTTAGTCATGAGCTTCAAGTGTCCTATAGAACCTATCTGCTTGTCCCCATGCACTGGTGAAATTCTATTAAGTTCCAGAAAAAGACCTTCAACCCAGACATTCTTAGTGCCCATCTTGACAGAAGCAAATAGGAGGGAGGGACACATCATTAATGATCTTCATTGCTGACCTCAGCTCATCAGTTTCCTGTAAACTTTTGTACTTGAACAGATTTTTTTCCATTGGCTGATCTAGCTGAATGCTTTTTGACTGTCTTATACATGCTGAGCTGAATATAAGTACAGTCAAGAGCACAGACCTAGGGGTCAGGCAAATTTTGGTTCAACTCCTGACTGCACAATGTTTTAGCTTTGTGAACTTGTTCAGTAACTTAAGCTCTTGAATTCTATTTCTTAGTTCGTGAGATAGAAAGATGGTGATAATAATGATACCCATCTCATGATACTCTCATGACATGTAAATGATATGATGCAAATTAAGCACTAGGCACAATGTAAGCACTTAGTAAACATTACCCATTTTTAGGACATTGAGGTCACTTTCTATAATGCATCTAATATTTAAATCCCCATCTTTTTTCTTACCCAATTTTTATACCAAATGATTTTATTTAATTTTAATTTTTTTTTCAGAGTCAAGAAAAGCTGGTTTTCTCTGAGGACTCTTAGACTTGTCCTTTTTGATCATGGTGGTATTTTTGTTTTGTTTTGTTTTTTTCTCTTCAGAGTTAATGATTTATACAAAATGTTACTGGCAGTGCTTAGAATATAATCAATCTTCTTTTCCCTCAGGGGACCCTGAACAATCCAACCTTCTTTTCCTAGTCATAAAGGGACTCTGCCTAAAAAGGACAAACCTAAAAGAAGCTTTCTTATTTTTCTAACACAAATTACACATAAACCACCACCGTATCATTATTTCTCCAAACGAAAGGACATATAATTCATATCTCATTTTCTCCCTCTTTCTCTATGTTCTAGTGGAGGGAGAATTTATTGTAACCCGGGTGTAGCTTAGCAGGGAAAATTAAGACTGTGGGATAAAGAACTGTTTTTATCTTTTGATATTCTTTGATATTTTAATTTAATCTTACTGATAGGCTTCTTTGTAAGAGCCTGCCTTTAGAGTAGCCCCAGCAACGTAACATTGTTAGTTTCCCCTTTTCCTTTAACATCCCCAGAGAGCTACAGTGGCACATTAGTTTCTAAATATAATTTTGGTATTGTCCACAAAACTACCTTAGACAGAGATACACAAATATGGTAGAAAGTTGGAAAGTCCTAAAATCAAGTTAAGACTCATTCTTATTTCAAGAGTAACAACTGCCTAAATGCTATTTTCCAAAGTGTCTATTTCATGAAATATGGTGAGGACCTAGCTAACTGGTCTTTGGTGGTCAACTACTAGAGGATAAAGGAAAGCAAGAACTTCAACCACTTTTACTTAATTTACTCTGAGAATCTGACCATAATTTATATATGTGTCTGTGTGTGTGTATGTAAAAGCAAAATAAAACAAAACATGTTTTTTAATATATTAGACAAAGAGTACATTAGTGTGTTTCTAACACTGCCCCACTCACCTGCACCAGTCTTTAAAGTGGTTTATAAAATCTCATCTGCATAAATTTTCTTAATACTAATATATTAAAAAATAGCTTTAAGTATAAAGCTAAGCATCAGGTAGGCACTTATGCATGTCTGTTTTTAAGTAACTGTATTATTTCCCCCCACAGAGATTTATATTTATATTTTACAAAGATTTTTATAATTGGAATATTTTTATCTGATTGACCAAAGCCACCAAGATCTAAAGAGTTTATTAGTCTTGGCTTTTGTTTAGAAATGTGCATTTGTCTCCAAACATTTAAATTTATCTTTTCTGTCCTTCAAATAACTTTATAACAATCAACTAGATGAGTATCTGCAGAAATGAGAGAATGGTTTTTGTGTTACCCCAATACAACAAATATAGAATTTGAATTGCTCCGTGTGTGTGTGTGCGTGTGTGTGAGAGAGAGAGAGAGAGAGAGAGAGAGAGAGAGAGGGAGAGAAGATATTAAACAGATTAGAGTAGTTGTGAAAATATTCAATTATGGCCTGTTGGGAGCAGAAATCCCACACACGACTTTTACTTTCCCCTTTTGTTCCTATCATGCTAGTAACTTCTTCTTCCTCCCTAAAGATTTATTGGGAGGCAGAAGTAAATTTTGCTATAACACAGAAAGGAAAAGACAAGCCTACAATTCAGGGGCCTGGGTTATATTCCACAGTTGGAGAGATGTCATGGCCAAGATAGAAATATTCCATTTTCTCTAAGGCCTTTAAGCCTCAGCACTTTCCACTAATTTGGTCCCCTGGGTCTCAATTTATTTAGCTTATGCTGGCTTTTTTCACCCCCACTGCAAATATTCAACCTCTATTCTCTTATTGAGGAAAAACTTGTTCCTGGAGTTTTGCTCGTTAGAAGCTTCATTAGACTTTCTATATCCAGGAAAAAAAAAAAAAAACACTACACCCTTATTTCCTTCTTTCTATTTTCCAGTCTCACCCGGTTCTCATTCCTTCTAGTTACCCATCACTCCCTCCTCAAATGAAGAAGTCACAATCACAGGGAAAATACCCCCTTTTTTATCTCTACAAAAACTAAATAAAAATGATCCCCCTAAAAATGAAGGCAATATATGTAACCTAAACATTTGTACCCCCATAATATGCTGAAATAAAAAAAAATTTTTTTAATGTTTTCTGATCATTCTCACTAGCACCAAGTACCTAACACAGTGCGTGGGACACAGTGAGAATTCAATAAACATTTTTTAAAAATTTTTATTATGGAAAGTTTTAAACATTCAAAGCAATGCTGTTCTTTAATGGATATAAATTTAATGTTTCCTATGCTACAGCAGCCTGAGGGTTACTTAAGAAAGACCAATCCCTACTTTTGAGGCACATTATAACAAGGGGGCAATGTCACAGGAAGAAGGTGGGACCAAGAGATGGCTCTGGATTTGTGGCCCTGCACTATGAAGGCACAACAGGCTAGTATGCCTGTGGCCTCGAGTCAGTTTCAGCTTCAGCTCCTTCTTCAGAGGTTTGCAACGTATAATGAAATGCACAGTGTTATGTGCTTTATGGGCGCTCAAGCAATATTTGTTGGCTGACTTAATTGAGCTATATTTGCAAAATGGCAAGGATGTGAGGAAACTTTCCTACCTAAAAAGAAAGCATTCACAGTGCTAGACATTTGGTAGGCAAATAAACAGTATAATTTCAGCCTAAAAGGAAAAATACTCAAACCCCCATCCAATAGGCCTAGTGGCTAGGCAACCCAAATGTCAGCACCATGTTTCTGAAGTTTAATTTAAAATATCATAAATTGTATGTCATCAACTTTGAGGACAGCATTTCTTTCCTTCCTTTCCATTCCCATTCCCTGCCCCAACTTTAAATCCAGAAAATGTAACTAATAAACCTAAATCTCACCTGTCTGGTGAGGTTTGCAAGTAAAAGCAATGTGTCAAGCAGTGATTTAAAAAACCAAATTTAAGAGTGATGCATTCGACAGTGTTTTGAAAAGAAATTTCCATATTCAACGGTGCAAGCAATTCACTTCCGGAGTGCAAACAATTCAAGAATTTGCTCCTGACTATAATGCCACACTTTGACTTAATCTGCTGACTACCAAGGGGCAGATGACTCCTCTAATCTCTCTCAAGGACAGAAGCTTACTTATGCCCAAGGTATGTTTTTCAGTTTTAGAGCAATAAGAAATTTTGGGCGGTCCCTTTCTTCCACCACCATTTAATTGCATTCCAACTAGGCATCAACATATGTGGCAATTAGGCTCTTGACACAACCGTGAAGGTTCATTTACTCTATTTCAGGTGAGTTTTTCCTTTCCTTGAAACGGTTGCCTCAAATCTTTGCCCCTTTATTTTTCTGTCCTCACCACCTGCAAATGGCAACGTGAGAGTAGGTGATTGATGTTTAACGGTGCAGTCAAGATCTTATGAAGGTCAAGGCAAACTCGTTCATTCTGGAAACCAGTTCATTGTCTTGCCTCACTAGCATTACGTTTAACAAAATGGTGTTAGATAACAGCAACATATAATGAAACATCCCTGCCTTCCTAATATATCTGCTATCCAGTTTTACATTTGCATTGAGTGTCATAGTACTTACTGAGCTAGCTATCAGGTCTTGCTATCAGGTGGTAAAGTAGAGAGAAGAATAGAAAAGCATAATGAAAATCGTTTTATTCGGTGAAATGTGGAACTACTCCAATTAATAGCCAATAATCAACTTCTATTGTTACAGGGGGTGATGGGACTATAGGATTATTATTATCATTCTGACGACATTTTTCTGACGACTGTGCTAGGTGCACTATCTCAGAGCCAGAGTAAACCCTGGAGATGATCTAGTCTAATACATTTATTTTATAGTTGAGGAAATGGGTCCAGAAAAGTCAAATGACATGTTTAGTGTCAGTTAATGGGGGAGTCAGGTTGCCAACTCCAACTGTGCCACCCTAAAGGGTCTTGGTCTCTTTCTTAATATTTCATAAAATAACTGTGGTCTCTCTGTGTACAGTGCTCTTTGGGAAATTGTTTGTTTTTTTAATAGTAACATTAAAAAATGAGTTCCAACCTATTTTCTTTTAGGCCTCACCTGGCCAAATACTAAATAGCTCTACAATTCAAATAATGACCCATAAGCTATGAGACTAGCAGCTAATGGTGAGGGGAACCTACGTTCTCTAACTCTACTAGAAAAAGAAAAGGAAGAGCAGTACTTTTCTCTCCTAAAAAGAGACAGAAAAAAACCCCTGCAATTTCAAGTGAGGTTTGTACTGGCAGGAGGTGGGAGAGGGTGGGAGGATAGGCATCTAATTAGAAGAAAAAGAAGGAAAGGAAAAGGGTTACAATGTGGAGTGTGAGACTCAGCCTTCATTTCATTTCAACGTGCATAGACCTCAGCAGACAGCTGGAAACCTGCCAGGGAACGAGGCCTTGGAAACAAGCTGGAAGACATTGGACAGACTTTAACCAAAACAAACACCAGCAGGGGATGTGGTTGGCAGCACTGAAAAAGCAAAGGACTCTATGAGTCACTCTGACATTAATTTTGAATGGTATCATGCTTCCATTTTGTTGTGCAGGTTATTTATATAGCATCTGGTACTGTCTAATACATATATAATATATACATACATATATATAATATATATGTAAAATGCACACACATATATATGTTCTTTACCTAAATAATATAACATTACAGACATTAGAAAATATAGAACAGAAAAAATATAGAATGGATAAAAAACACCCAATATCTCACTGTTCTAATCATTTAATTCACCATTTTCATCTGCATGTTTTAACATAGCTGTAATCAGGGCGTATGTACAATGAGGAATACTTAACATCTTAAGCATAGTTCTATGCTGCTAGATAACTTCATAAATATTGCTTTACAGAGCAATGATATATTGACTTGGTATAAGGTATAATAATTTATTTCCATCTTACTTTTTTATTATTTAGGGTGTTGCTAAATTTTTCTTTTTAAAAGTAATGGCCACAATAATAAGTGTTTTTTATATATAGTTTCTAAATTTTGTCAAACCTTGCAAGGTAGTTATTGTTAATTCCATTTTATAAATAAGGAAATTTATACTCAGAGGTTAAGTGACTTGCTCGAGGTTATAGGCAATTAATGGCCAAGTAAGCATTGAATCAGTTCTGCCTGGTTCAAAGCAGGTCCTCTTTTCAGCACAACATGCTACCTTTCTGCTTCAATGAATAGCTACATATTTTTTCTGCATTTTGGGATGTTTACTGTAGATTTCCAAAGGTGGAATTATTGGTATAAAGAGCATGAACATTTTTAAAACATTTATTACATACTCCAGATCGTTTCCCATGAGGGTGGTATCAATGTACAGCACGACTATCCCAAACCTTTTTACAGGAGGAAATTAATTTGAAGCAGAATAAAAAGAGGTCAAGTCAATGAGTGGCAGAGAAAAATCTTTCTGGTGTATATAAAGCTTCTATAAGCATCAACATTCTGTAATACAGAGGTTTGTACTTTAAAGATCTTATGACAGAAAGTGTTCTCTATCTCTGGATATGAATAGATACAAAATTCTTAGAAATTATAAATGTGTACAGGACAGAACATATGGTAGATGCTTCATGGAGATTCAGTTAACAGGAATTAACATGGACTTCTCACTTCTGATGAGGACATGAAAGCTAGAAAGTGCCACTCCTATCCTAACAACAAGAAAAAGCTGAATAATCTATAAAATCGTAACTTTTCTTGAATCTGGAGGGAAGTCTCAAGGCAACCAACTAGGCTGAAGTCTCAAGAAAGACAAGCACCTACAAGGAGAGATGGGACATGAGCACTAGCTCACCTGTGGCTGCAGGGGGAAGACAGGGTCACCATAGAAGTAGGTATAAAGAATACAGCTAAATTTTTTTAATGAATTGCTAAAGACCAAATGTGGCCAAGCATGAGAATACAGAACCCTTGGGAGCCACAGACAAAAGAAGAATTTATACACACTTGCAGGCTCTTCCCCACAGATTTATGGTACAGACCTATGGACAAGAGAAGCCACCACAGTGGAAAAGGCACAAAACCAGTTCTAGTTCCTTTCCCTCTTAGGAATAAAAGCCTTAAGCCCTAGGGGGAAGGCAGCAAGCCGTTCCCCGCCCCAAGGTGCAGATGAAGACCTACTGCAGCTAGTGAAAGGTAAAAAAAATAAAGTCATCTATTTCTGGAGGAAGGGCAAGAACTGGTTCTGGGTCCAAATGATTAGAAGTATCCTACCACTAGGAGATAGGCAGGATTACTAAGAAAGTCCCACTCCCATGATCCAGAGGCACAGGATCTGCTAAGCCTGAGGCTGAAGCAGGAAAACAGAAAACTCCCCCTGCCCACACCACCAGGCTAACAGGCACTCAGTAAGAAGCAACAGCAGTGCCCCTCTAGGGGAGGGTAAGAGCATGGAGAGAGAACCTCTCTGAGGCACAGATGCACAGGGAAGATCTAAAGCTGAGGGTACAGCAGGGATATTGAGAAAAACCTTCCAGAAAACCAACCCCCACACTATGCACAAGGTAACAGAGGGATCTGAAGCTGGTAGTGAATGGAGGGTAACCATAGCAACAACATAACCCGAATACAGTCTGTCTCCTTATTAGATTGATTCAAACTCCCACATTAACAACCTAGCTGAACAAGTGTGCCCCTTTAAAGGCATAAATGCTGTCTACTTCACTCTCTACTATTCTACATACTGTGTCTGGCATTCAAACAAAAATTTTGAGATGTATAAAAAAGCAAGGGAAAAAAAAAAAAGAAAACACTCTCAAGAAAAAAAAGCAATCAATATAACCAGCCTCAGAGATGACTAAACTCCAGACATTTCACATCTAAACTGGTGAAAAACAAACACAAAGAAAAAAAAAATCTTAAAGTCAGCCAGAAAAAAAATACAGTGGAGTAAAGATAAAAATTATAGCAGACTATAGAAACTATGCAAACCAGAAGAGGGGCATCTTTATACTGCTGAAAGAAAAAAATAACTGTCAACTCATAATTCTATACCCAGGGTAAATATCTTTCAAACATAAAGGATAAATAAAGACTTTTCACACAAATGCAGAGAATTCACTACCAGTAGCCCTGAACAATAAGAAATGTTAGAGGAAGTTCTTCAGGCTTAAGCTCTTCATGCCATATATTAATAGAAATGTGCATCTGTGCAAAGAAATGAAGATTCCAGAAATGGCTAAAATGAAGATAAATATAGGACATTTTTCTTATTTTTAATTGCTCCAAAAGATAATTGATTATCTAAATAAAAAACAGTAGTAATGAGTATAGGGAAAAGAGTGAGTATAGTGAATATAGGAAAAATATAGTAGTACCGTGGATTGATATCACATGTAAAAGCAAAACGTACGACAAACACCACCACAGCAATGCCAGTTGGGACACCACACAGTGAAGAGGTAGAATATCCCTTGAATATAGACTATAATTAATTTAATATGTATACTGAAAATATTGATTGTGGGGGTAGTTACATGACTGTATTCATTTGTCCAAACTCATAAAGCTATATACTTAAAAGAGTGAATTTTACCAAATATATACTTTAGCTCAAGAAACCCTGAGTTTTAAAAAAGGAAATTATCATGCAACACTTACCTTTTTACTCTCTTGACTTTTCTCATTTTGATGGCATCTTTCTTCTGTCTGATGAACGATTATGAGAAACCATCGAAAGATGGTTACAGTCATCCCTCAGACTGTGTTGCCTAGTCTTACCGTTGCTTCTTACCTTATATGACTCCGAGATTTTTATTTCTAACATTTAGTGGTGGAAAAGGCTCTACACCCTTCGAATCAGAAGAAGTATACACCACCCACCCACCCACCCGCACACATTTACGCACACACCCCTCAGGAGTTAAAATATATAGAGAGACACCGAAATCATAAATGTACCATAAACCTTCTGTCTGTGCAAAAGGTACAGGTATAAGGTATGAAAACTGACCTAGATCACACAAATGTCAACTAATCATTCAGTGTGGGATGCAAATGAGGTAGCATAAACCATATACTTGGGTCTGTACCATGTCACTGTCTATAGCTTATTGGTCCTGTTAATGGGTAAGGTCAAAATAGTTTGAAACAACTTTTGTCACGAATACTGGCATTCTCTCTGTTTCCTATAGTCGCCAAGGTTCTTTCTGCTTTTAAGACCTGTCCATATGCTATTTCTACTACTCATCTTGTAAACTCTAGGTGCTTTTGTGCAAAGTTTAAAAAGCATCTCCCCACTCCAACCTGGGTAGTTGAGTAAGAAAGGAATGTAGATGGAGCAGATGTAGCCCCAAAGGTGCAAGGCCTGGCAAGCAGAGGGCGCTCTTTTCCGAACTAGAAAGAAGCCCCTTCCTTTGGGCCTATACCAAGACACCTCTACACAACCCATACGTAGAGGACCTACGTACGATCAGTCTATAGTGAGGATCGGCCTCTGGAAGGACAGGCCTGGGAAAGTGGAACACTGCGTTTTTATAGAACCTTAAACAAGATTGCAAAAATGTCAATTCCCTGTTTTAGAGAGTGGGAGAAGGGTGCCTGATCCAGGTGATAGATAGGACTACCAAAGCACTTCCAACCCCAAGCCAGTCCTTAACACTGCCACTGCCTCTACCTAGAATGCATTAACATCATCCTCCACAACCACCCTCTGCTTGGTTACCTCGTATTTATCCTCCGGGTATCAGTTTAACTATCAATTTCCAGGGAGTGGGAAGTCAACACTGACCCTTCAATCTAAATTAAGCTCCCTTGTTTTATGCTTTATATCACTAAGAATTTCTTACAGGTCATGTATTACAATTGCAATTACAGTCATCCCTCAGTATACGTGGGGGATGGTTTCGGGACCTCCCTCAGATACCAAAATCAGGGTTTTCTCAAGTCTCTGATATAAAATGGCATAGTATTTTCATATAACTTATGCACGTTCTCCTGTGTACCTTAAATGATCTCTAGATGAATGATCTCTAAATTACTTATAATATCTAATACAATGTAAATGCTATGTAAATAGTTTTTATCCTGTATTGTTTAGGGAATAATGACAGAAAATGTCTGTATGTGTTCAGGACAGACACAATTTTTTTTTTGAATATTTTTGATCCGAGGTTGGTTGAATCCACAGATGCGGAATCCAGGGATACTGAAGGACAACCATATACAGTTATTTATGTGCTTACTTATGTAATGTATGTTACTCTCCCAACCCCCCCCTCAACATACAAATACTTAATTACTTGCGCATTTCTAGGCCATAAGCCCTGGAAGAGCAGGGACCTTGTCTGTTTTGTTCATCACTTTATTTCCAGAGACTATCACAGGGCCTGGCACATACTTAGTGCTCAATAAGTAATGATGAAATAAATACAGAATTTTTCTTGTTAGATTCTTCAGCAAACTTTATAGTATACATGTGCACACTCAGGTACACACTATGATATAGCATGTTATGAAAAATTTCCTTTTTATAATATTCAGTTTTCAATTGAATGTGAATAATTAGAATGGTGTGGGTGTATAATGTAAAACAAGTGATATTTTTCTTTGGGTATATCTTATTTGAATTATTTCCCTTTTCCATTGATGACTTTATTAATTTTCTGCTAATAATTTTTACATCTTATGTTTGGTTGGTTGGTTCACTATAGATTCACCAATCCATTCCCTTTGTAATAATAAACAATAATTCTTACAGATGTCACTGAGCTATCTTAATTTGATTCATATCTTAAAGTGAAATGCCATGTTTTGGCATTATTTGATTGGCAGTGTGGACGTCTGACTCATAATTATCATTAGAAAATGAATAACAAATAAATAATCTAACTCCACTTACCAAATAGATTCTGCCGTAAGTACCAAGGCCAATGGTTTTATCTAGTGAGAATATTCCAGTTGGATCCTGAAAAAAAGTAGAAAAATACCGGTCAATCTTCTTGAGAAAATAGGCAAGGATTCAGCTGTCTTAAACAGTATTTTCAGTCTGCTTTATTCCCTTAAAATTTACATGGGAAGAACCTAAATGTCATTTACCAAAAGCATAGATGTCACAGTCTCCCGGGACTGAGTATAGTCATTTATAAAAAAGAAACAGTGGTATGGATATTAAATAGTCATGTAGATAATTGTCATAAAACTGTAAAGTGCATATAGTTACATAATGCTAGGGCATATTCATGATGTAATTAGAAAGATAATTAAAATAGAAATAAGTTAATTTATTTGTAATTGAAGTACTCTTTTAACATCTATCTTTTAAATGCTCACCAGGCAGAAAGTTTAGCATACAGCAATGATGATTAGATGTTGGATACAAAGGCTAGATGGCTTATTTGTGTTATAGCAACACTTAAGAAGAAATATTTTCTCTAAATATGAATAACAAAGCAAAATCATGCCATTAAAAGAGCACCATTTTTTTTAAAAAAAACTAGAGCGTGTTCTTTTGTTTTTTTAAAGTTAATCTTTGCATTAGCTGAATACCTTTTCATGGCACAAATTGATGTTTTCTGTGACTTAAGCCTAAATGTGGCATCATAGGAAACAAAATATAACATGTTCAAGGACCAAATCCTAAGGCTTCCATATTCATCCTCAAGCACTGTTTCCTTACCTTTAAATACGGGCATTTCGTTCTTGTTCACCACGAAACATGGTTTCTTGAATTTTATCACCGCTTGAACTTTTAGCCTAGCAGCCTATTTTGCTATTTTAGCAAAACCTATACGAGGCGTGAGTAGATGCCAATTTATACACAAAATGTTAGGAACATTGGCAAATTCTTAGAAGTTCACTATGCCTTACATAAAGCACATTTTTCATATCCACAAACTTTGTTTAATCCTGTTTGAAAACATTTTTATCACTGTGACAAATGTGAGCTAAACAGAAAAACTATTGAACATATGCAACATAGAAGAATGAAATTATAGTCTCCTTAAAACTGGCGTGATATTTGTGTAATCTAGCAAAACTGTCATAGGAAAATGACCCAGCTCTGGGATTACTTCAATCGACAAGTATTCAACCGGACAGACAGTCAAGAGACTTGAGTTTTAGCCCCTTGAATTCTGCCATTAATTAACTATAAGACTCTGGATAAGTTATTTACTCTCTCTGGGATTCAGTTTTCACATATATAAAATGTGATTTTCCCAGCTCTAAAATTCTATATAGGAAAAAAATAGATTCTACCATTCTAAAATCCAGATGTTTCCACTGGATTGATAACAACCATTGTCAGAGAAAGCAGCAGCCCAGCAGGCTGCTTTCTCAAAATGATCATCAAAATTTATGTCCCAGTAGACGCAGTTTATCATTATGAGCAAATAGTTCAGGGAACATACTCAAAATGAAAATGTAAAAGTTATTTAAAATGATAATTTTTAGGATTGAAAAAGTAAAAGATTGCTATAGTGCTTTTGATATTAAGCATATCACTTTTGTTATTACTCATTGAAAAATTTATGGGGGGAAAGCAAACAAGTTACTAAGGATGACTTGAAGACTTTATCACTTTAGCATGTTTCTTTGAAGGATATCATTGAGAGATTTATTTTAGACATTATTAATTCTGGAGAAAAAGCCTCTGGCCATCTGTCAAAAGAATGAAACATGTTAGCTGATTCCTATTGGTAAACCATTCCTTGTTATAGTTAAGGCTTCATTTTGTCTGTACAACCTTTATTTCTGAATCTTTAAGCACAAACTGTCTTAAATTTCTCTAATCCATTTTCTAGCCCTCAATAATATAAGTACCTTACTCAGATTTGAACTCAGGTATCTAATTACTCCAAAGAGACACCAGCGAAACGGACTGTGATAATAAAATGCCTGTGGAAATTCATGGAGGCCTTATTTCATCTATATTGATGTTGTCAGGAAAATTTTTCCTGCTCACAAATGACCAAACCATGTTATTTCTTTTCATACTCACGTTTAATAAAAGAACATTTTAAAATTTCCTGTGCTCTTAAAGGCAGCTCTACCTAGTATTCATGTAACCCAATGCCATATTCTTTTCATTAGTCATATGTGATATTTTGTTCCCCATCTCTATGCTACTATCATTTAAAGTTAAATGTTAAATTGAGAAAAAAAAGAGGGGAAGGACTATACTAATTGCTAGGTTAAGAATACCCAATTTCTTATATCATGCTTTCCACTTTTGGTCAGAGCAAGTATATTCTGGGCTCTCAAGGAAGCAAGCATTGAAAAGGAACCCCCTTTCTGATCACTGTGAAATTAAAAGGTCCATATTAGGGGGGTCTCCACAGTTACTTGGTCCTCTCCTCTGCCCTGCCACCCTAAGAAAACCAGAAGAAAGATGTTCATTTCTACGACTGCTATATCAATTTGGAAATTATTTGGGGGCTTGTATGTTTTGGTGTCCCATTTGGGTAAATAAAATGGTCAGTAAAGAAGAAACTCTAATTTCTAAAGCTTTCCGCAAAAGAAATTACTAAAAATCAAAGTCTTAACACATTGTTGAACCATAAACTGTTAGACAAACATTTTATACTTTTGTTATATCTTTCTATGTCTAAATTATCTCCTGAAATTTAACAGCTCTACTCTGACTGCCTGCTGAAACCCAGAATTTAGGGAGTTGTTTCTGTCTCATGAATTCAAGGGAGGGGGGAGAATGAGTACCCTGATGGCTGATTTTAATAAAAGCGAGGAGTGGGGGTAACAGGAAGAAAAAGAGCCACTAGAAGGCAGTGTTAACTGGTCAAGGGAGAGACTTTCAAAGCAGAGGCTGATCGACAGAACCAAATATGGCAGAGATTAAGGAGAAAAAGGGAATTGAAAATGGTCAACATGTGTAGCAAGAAATTTCAAATTTAGGATAGTAAAGGAGAATGAGAGAATGTGTTCCAGGGGTCAGGCAGCAATAGGAAGTAAAGAGGTTGCACAGTAGTAGAAGGAGATAGTAGAGGCTTTTCTTCTTTTGTTTTAATATTAGAAACAGCAATTTTATATAAAAAGTTTATGAAAATGGTGGATATGACAAGATAAATACCCAAGTGAGTTTCAGAGACCATTGGAAGAATGGGCTTCACAATTCAAGTGCAGAGTTTAGAAAGGAAAATCTCTTCCTCCAGACCAGTGCTTCTCAAACTGTGGACTGCATAGACTCTCCTTATATGAAAATCATTTGTGAAATCTTGTTAAAAATACAGATTCCTTGGGCCTACCATGGAATTATGAAATCAGAATTTCTGAGGATAGGTCCCCAAGATCCCGAGATGATTCTTGATTCTTATGCACTATTCTTGTGCACTAACATATGAAAACCACTGCTGTAGAAACTGGGGGAAAAAAAAGATTGACAAAGTAGATTGAAGTACAGTGGTATACTGAAGCGATGCTCTGTATGTATGGAGGACATGCTGAATATATCAATCCTTGTGCACTTGAAGGTAAAACTGCTTCCAAACAGGGGCTAAGGGACTTAGTAAAGTGGGAAATTTCTCATGACCAAATGTGGAAAGTAGGCTTCGTCTGGGTGGTCGAAGGCTGGAGAGCTGGCAGTTGTATTTAAATATAAACCTAATGTAATTCAAATATAGTGTTTGGATCATGTGCTATTTCAGATCACCTCTGCCACTACTGTCCTCAAGGCCTGTCTAATCCTGACCCCAATATAGATTAGGACTACACATGGCAGTGTCAAAATACCAAGGCCACAGCCGTGAGGAATGTCATTACCATACTGGGCACAGAAGGCAAAGGGGACAATCATAGTGAAAGACATGCCAGATTTGGAGATGAAGAAATAGTTTCCAGTCTCGAGGACGCAGGCATACTAGGAAAAAGAAATATGTTAATATATATATAGACACACCCCCAGGTATTGCTGGTGGGCATATACATTCATATTATAAGGATATATATAAAGACATAAGGCTTCGTAGTTCTCTTTTCAGAAAGGAAGCACAAACCACAAATTTCTGCACTTTCTTTTTTGATTTATCACCTATAGAAAATATTTATTCAATAGAAAATCAGACAAAATTACCTTAACCCACTAATTAACAAACATAATGGAGTTGGCCTATTGTTCCCTGGTAATTATATTGGTTCTCTTTTGTCTCGAACTTTAGGCCATTACGCAAAAAAAAAAAAAAAAAAAAGTTATATAATTATACAAAAGTTAAGTTTTTTAATTTTAAAAGTTATATAATTTTCTCCCCCTTTCCTGCTTCCCCTGCTTTCACTCCTGCTTACTATTTTAGGTTTAAAAATAATATTTATCTAGTAACAAAAATATCTAATAACGTTCTGCCACTGTCTTTAAATCCCAATTTGCACAGCAAGCCTTGTCCTCTGTCAAGGGTCTTTGTCTTGCGGTCATTTAGCTTGGCCAGGCCTACAAAGAACATACTTTATGCACCTTAAATTAGTCCCATATTTTAATTATTCTTCTATATTCTGCAAGATTCTTTTTGCTCAATTTGAAACTCCAAGGTTTGAATCTCCCCTCATTGTCTGGCTGTTGTCAAATTGGTACACTTGGTGTTGATGGATGCCAATTTTCTGAACTTTGCATATGTCATAGGGAGGATAATTATTGCAAGGGATACCATTATATGCAGATTTCTTTGCTTGCTTTATCAACTCTACTTTGCATCAAAATGTAAAGTTCAACACAGCTGACTTAGGTGTCTCTTCACCTCTTCATTTGCTTTTACTTCTTCAAAAGGTCAGGAAATAAGTTGAATATAAAGAAATCCCAAATCACTGAAATATAACTCAGTGACCAAAGCAACAACGACTTTCCCACCCCTAAAAATTTGATAGGAAAGGAAATTCTAAAGGGTGTGCTGCTCTTCTGCCAGATTTCTTAGGGTTCGGCTCTGGGTGGCTTCCCTTCTAGGGAAGAGGGGAGAATTCTGCATAATTTGCTCAGATAATGAAGACCTCCACGTGAGACAAAATGGCTCACGTATAAAACTTAGAAATTGTTAGAAGCTGAGGACTTTATGAGACTTTCATGAAATCTGTAAAATGAGATGAAGCATCAGTGCCCTGAGGTTTGTATCTTTTCCCTATTCTCCCTACATTAAAAACCAACCTTATCTTTCTACCCTCTCCACATGCACCCCCACCCTCCAGAACACTAATATTCCACTGAACTGCCAAGTAAAGATTGCAGCCTTTCCTCTTATCTCCTGGGCTCCACCAAACACCAAATTCTTATGTCCCAGGGCCATGACCAGGTCAGTTAGTCTGGGCCATTTCCCCCCATTTTTCTGTGGCAATAAAACCTTTTCTTTTTCTCCTTGAGTTTGGAATTCCCTGCCCTATCATTTCTATGAGGTCTTTCCCATTCCTCTCTTTAGTCATTTTTAGAAGAGTTTATTTCAGTTTGCCCATGTGTGGTTTCACATATCTGCCCTAGTTTGCTTTTTTTCTCCACCTCCCCCCCACCACCATACAGAGAATGTTGGAGGGCGGTAACATTTCATTCCTTGATCTTACACTTTTACTTGGGAGTAAATCTAGTCTGAATATAAAAGTTCTGTTCAGAAAGGAAACCACCAATTGAGGCCTCCATGTTCCAGAAATCTCATGTATGCACACTGCAAAGAAGAAATTTTGGGTGCAGGCGGGGTGGAAAAAGAATTAATTTTTACAAGTTCTGTGACTTTATTTGATGAAGCTGCACAGATAATCACAATGCTAATATTTGTAACTCACCACGTTTGTGTTGTGGATTTACAATGGCAAAGAACAATTGGCTAAATTGTTACCCGTGGGCATCATCTCCCCTCCCCACGTACACCATTCTAGTGTAAGATTATATAGGTGAGGCTTTGGGAATGGCCCATTTTTTAGGAAGGCAGGCGTCTGTCGTCATTAAAAACACAATCTTTAAATGCCAAATATGTATAAAATTAAGTCAGTGCGACTTTGAAGAGTCCTATAACCTCAAGGTTAATATTTAGCTTTTCCCAAAGCAAGCAGGCCACTGCCCTGAACTACAGTCGCCTGGCGACCATTCCAGCACCGTTCCTGCTTATTCCCTGTCGCAGAGTCCAGGGGCCTTTTGCATTCAAGAGAGGGTGCGAGTGAAATGCCAATCTAAAAAGGGAACTTGAAACACGGATTTGGGTGAGATCCAATATCAGCCCGAAACCAGATGCCAATGAAATAAACGGCGCTGCTAAAATAATAAGTCTACTAATAACGACGGCGATAATAGCTCGCCAATCAATTACAACTCTGGAGGAAAGCTGGGCATTTGGGAAAAGAGAACTCACAAACGAAAACCACAAGGAAAAGATAAATCTGGTTAGCCAGGGAGCACAATACATTTTTTTAAAAAAAATTGGGGTGTGCAGCATTCACTTCCCCCCCAAAAGGCGTCGAGTTCTTTCACTTCTGCAACACTTAATCGAGGACATTGCCCTGGCAAGAGTAAGAAGGTTTTAGAAAGTGCTATTAGAAAGTGAGAGAAGTGAAAGTCCCACGGTTTAATTTTCTAGCCTGTCGTCACCTAAAAGTAAAGGTCACCCTATAAGTAGGCATCTCCGCTGGCAAGAGAAGAAGCAAACGACGGAGTGGCGGGGTAACAGGGAGCAGTGCTCTCAGGAAGGCACGCGACGTCGCAGTTTTTGGCCTCTCCTGGAGCTGGGCTAGGACAGGTACCAGAGAGCCGCTAGACAAAGCGGGCCACATTTAGAAAATGTCCCGCTGTTTAGGGCCCGCAAGGACCCCCCTGCCACCTCTTCTCTCCCCGGGCACCCCGTGCCTTTGCCTTTCCGAGGAGTTTGGCGCGGCCCCCCCGCCCCGCCCAGCCCAGGAGGCGCCTTTTCCGCGTGCTGACTCCCAGGGTCCCCTCCGCGTCCGCGGACCCGTCGAAGTCCTGGTCTAACCCGGCTGGAGGGGGTCCGCTCCCTCCCCCAGCGCTCAGATCCCGCAAAAAGAGATCACCTGGGGACGGTGGGCGTCCTCTACTCACCGGCAAGTGTCCCAGATCCGTGACCTCCTTGTCCCTCCAGCCCCCAGGTCCCGCCATGGCTTCAAGCCGAACGGGAGCGGGCGACCCAGTTGGGCGCGAACCGGGAGTCCGAGGTGGGAACTGACTAGGAGTGGAAGGGGGGGGGAAAGGGAAGGGAGAGGGCGGGAGAAAGGAGTGGGGGATTGGGGGTTGAGCGTGGGAGACAGAGAAGGGGAAAGTGGAGGGAAAAGAGCTGGGAGTGGAGGGAAGCCGGAGTTTGCGAGGCGGGAAAGCAAGTTGGGCTAGGGCTCGAGAGGAGCCTGAGCGTCTGTCCCGGAGACGAATAAGCTGGAGGGGTGCTCCGCGGCGAGAGCGCAGCGTCTGTCCCGAC
This sequence comes from Propithecus coquereli, assembly GCF_000956105.1. Lineage (NCBI taxonomy): Eukaryota > Metazoa > Chordata > Mammalia > Primates > Indriidae > Propithecus > Propithecus coquereli. The sequence goes on along the minus strand of NW_012134303.1, from coordinate 3,122,389 downwards.
AGGGTGCGCCTCTTTCAGGGTGGGGAGGGGGGCGGTGCAAGGAGAGGGGGCCCCCGGGCGCTGCTAGAAAGGGATTGGTGCAGCGTCACGTCGCCAGGTGGGCAGCCGCGCGGCGGGGAGGCAGGCCAGGGGGGCCACGGGCGTGGGAGGTGCTGAAGGACTATAACGGTTTGCAAGCAGGCCCTTCGCAGCCTCCCCCGCCCTCCCGTCCCGTCCCACGTCCACTGCTGCGCCCGCCGCCCCCGCCCCCGCTGGCGAGTGTTCCACAGGAAACTTTTTCGAGGCAGCTGCCAGCCCCGGAAAACCGGTCCCGCTCAGCGCCGCTCCCAGTCTGGGCCCCACAGCTCTGCCACAGTCCAAACAGCCCGCGCCCTAGTCTCCCCAAGAAACACTTGTGACTTTTCTAGTTGTCTGTTTTCTCTTTCTGCTCCTCTGATTTTATCGCTCCATTTATTGCAAAGACTCACCAAGTTAGAGAAGGAAATGACTTTCCACCGGGTTAAGGGATCAGACCTAGGCGAGCCCCTGTGCAGGCGGAGGAGGGCAGCGAGTGCGCCCCAGGGCTGCTACAGCTCGGCCCTTCGAAGAAGCCACTAGCCGAGGGCAGTGCAGAAGGGGTAGAGCCGCTGCAAAGTCCCCTCCAGACGGGCGGCATCTCTTCTGGCCCCGGGCTAGTTAGTGCCGGGCCCTGGCCGCTCACTCGGAACCGCACCTGTTCTCAGGTGCTTGGTGTTAAGAGAGACTGAGTCGCTGAAGCCCTGTCTGCCCTGGGTCCTAAGTTTGCAGACGCCGGATTCGCAGCCCGCAGAGAAAGTTCCTGCGTCCTTCCCAGTCTCCAGCGTTCCGGCCGGGTTTCATTCATTTGCTCATTCATTGCAAAACGTTTCCGGGCGCCCAGGTTGTTCGCCTCGGGTTTCCCCCAAAGCGCAGGGGGTCTGACACAAGGTTTAAAATAATCTGACAAACGTGATTCAATCTTGAGAAGAAAGGCGCCCCTTAAAGCATTTATGGGAAAGGGAGTTGGTGCGTAAAACTAACCGCATTCTAAGTTCTTGCACTGCAAAGAGCACTTTAGAAAATGTCCCGAAGCTGCTTACTTTCCCTGGAACTCGCAGAATGCGTTCCGCGCGCCCGAACTCCGGGGTCGGAACGCGACGTGGGGGGATTTCTTTCCTGTTTCTTTCTTTCTTTTTAAATTAGGAATTCCCTACCTCCTCTAAGAAGATTAATACGAATAATTCTTCCCACTGACCTCAAGCTCACCATTTCTGACCTACTCTTCTAATTTCTGTGATTATTTTCTTTATATGTTGGTGGATTTTGTTTATTTCGTGTCTGTTTCCAGGCCAAAGTTTGACCTCTTTACATTCCTTAACCTCCGAGCCTCGGTGAGCTGTGTACTGGCAACAGCCTGTCTGAGGAACCGGGTCTCGCTAAAGAAAGAAAATTCTCTGTTAACGGGTGCGGAGAAAAGCAACCACCACCTCCCCCGAAAAACAAACCCGGGTGTTCTGGATCGAATTTTCTCGTTAATTCAAATGTGATATACACCACTACAGAAATTACATTTTCCAATCATTCAAATCTTGACAACTCCACTACACAAAACCTTGCCCTTTTAAAACACAGTTTAAGAATTCCTGGATGATCAGTAAAACGCTCTGGAGCTTTCTAAATGTGAGTCTGAAATTAACATTTCAGAACTAGAGAAGGGCAGGTGAACTAGTTAATACACAGTTACACTTTTATATACACATTAAGTTTTTAGAAATAAGTCACAGAGTGAAGAAATACAACATTTAAAGGAACTCCGAAGACAATCTTTGCTAAAGGGAAGAAGTGTTCATAAGTTAAGACTTTTTTTTTTTTTTAAACAATGCGGTTTGCTGAATGTAGGGTGTGGGGAAATGCCCCGTGGCCCCCGATGGCAAAGACCGTTTTAGCCTGTCTAAGGGGCAAGTCCAGACCGGGCAAAAGAATCCAGGCTAGATCATTGGGCTCTCTAGTTGCAAGGCTCCGTGGGAGGCTAGCGGCTTCAAGACTCCATAGGGATTAGCCACTTCGCTGGGTGGGACCCCCCTGGGTGGGGGGAGGGGAAGCTGACTGTTTGACCAGAACTTGACAGAGAACGTATACATTTTTAAAGTTATTATTTTCAAGGAAAAAGTAGACATGGAAGAGACTGGCTTCTAAGCTGGCATTATGGGTTTTTTTGTGGCCGGCTTGGGGAAGGTCAGCCCCTCTAGCAGACCAGAAGACAAATAGATGGCCCTCAGGCATGAGGCTCAGCCTTGAGCACAACCTTGAAATAGGGCACTTGTTTTGTAACCTCAGGTCTTCTTTTCCCTTCACCCCACAGCCATCACCTCCCCTCCTCCCTTCCAACATGTTCTTTTTTTTGTTTCTTTCTTTCCTAACCTCAAACTGCAGAAAAATAACCCTTGTCTGTCCAGGGTCCGGTAACTTGTCAGATTGTGTTTTACCCAAAAATGGTCTCTCTGCCAACATTATATGTCTCATGTGTATTCCATCCCTTTCTCTTCTGATCCATTCTGTTATCTTAAAACCTTGAGCTCTTTGGAACTGAAGATCGTTAGTATTTTTTAAGAGTTAAAATTTATTGAGTGCTTACTGTATGCAGCAGACTAAGTGCTTCACATATATTATCTCATTTAATTTTCTCAAAAATTCTTCCAGATTTTAAATTATTATCCCCATTGCATAGTCAAGGAAACTGAGGCACAGAGAGATGAAGTAACTTGCCTAAAGCCTCACAGCTAGTAATTGGAGGAGCCTGGCTTCCAACTCGGGCAGTCTGACTCCAGAGCCCACTTGTCAATGATTGTTGAAGGGCCAGTGCATATTTTGAGACTGTGTGAAGAGGAGCCAAATTCAAAAAAGCTTCAGGGTAAGAGAGATCAGATGACATTAGCTAGGCCCCTGAGCTATTCAGTCCCCCCTTCCCCCTTTCAGCCCTCAAGCCCTCCAAACAGAAATAACATGGGCTTTATAAAAAGAAATGGAACCCAGTCATAGCCTAAGAGTAGCCAGTGACCGCCTGAGCGGAGATCACCCAGTGGACCACCTCACGGGATGAAATCATGGATTTTAAGCTTAAGAAACTTCCAGAAAAAAAAAAAAAACAGGGATATTCAATGCTTAAAAAAAAATTAAAATCCATTCCCATTCCTTCCAGAGAGTTTTTTTAGCTGGGAACAAACCTTATTCAGTGAGGACCTGAAGGAGGCTGTGTTTGTGAGCAATCGTGCTTAACAGACCTGAGATGCTAAATGGCAAGGTTAGAGCCAGTTAGCTCAGTTGGTAGGAGTACCATAAACACAGTGCCAAGGGCATGGGTTTGATTCCCCAGAGGGCCAGTGTGCATCTCTCTGCTCTTTGGCCCTTGGTAGAACCTCCCTGCTTGCCAGCCAGTGTGCCTTTTACTGAAAAAAAAAAAAAGTCAAAAGTCAGTACTTCCATCTTTGTATACAAAGAACCACATTTTTTTTTTTTTTTTGAGGCAGAGTCTTGCTTGCTCTTTCACCCTGGCTAGAATGCAGTAGCGTCATCATAGCTCACTGCAACCTCAAACTCCTCGGCCTCGGCCTCGCAGAGTGCTAGGACTACAGGCGTGAGCCACTGTGGCCTGGCCCACATATTCATTTTTTTATATAAGTTGTTTATCTCCATAATCTGAAGAAATTATACTGCAAGAGCATGTATGTGTTATGAAAAATATTCAAAAGATTCTTGGTTGTTTTTCTTCTTTTTTATTTATGCATTTAAGATTGGCAATATATATCTTAATGGACACTTATTTAAAAACTTGAATCACATAAAACACTTTATTAAAAATTGCAAGTACACAAAAAATGTCTGTCATTTATTGGTTTTCCTCTACTCTAACACCTCATGAAAATGAGTCAATGTCTTGCAAACTTCTGTTACATTACCAGGTCCTGGGTGAGAATGGTGAAATAAGGTTCCATAGCAATCTTCTTGAAAAGAAGGGTCATACATCTGTGATTCCAAACACTCCAGGTCCAATATCTTCTAATATACTTGGGGCAGCCTATCTGAAAGACCCTCAAGACGTCCCAAGAGAGGGAGGAAGCTTCTGTGGGAACCACTGGTGAAAGGATCTTCTGGAGGTTTCCTTTCTTCTTTTTGGAGACACATTTGAAACTGCAGGATTTCCACCACAGTACCTAACACTCTTGCCACTACTACTTTTGATTTTTCCTATGTGCCACTCCTCTGGGGACAAAGCAGCAAGCCACCTAATGTTTCTTAGGCTAAAGGTCATGAAATGTGCCTTCTGACCATAGTTTGTAAAGCTTCTGTCGCTTGTCATGGAATGCTCTTAAGCTCGGCATGATTTGAGCTATTCTTGCTTCTAAAATGGGGCCCTGGAAACCTGATCCTAGCCGAACACGGGTCTCCTTGCTATTGAAAACTGGAATGCTACTCTAAGAAAAGACAATTGTTTTATAAAAGGAACTAAAACAGGGAAATTAAAACCAAAAGTCAGATAAATTTCTGAAGTTGATGGGGAGGCTTCCTTTTTTTCTTAGTCTTTTCCATCTTTGGAGAGGCCATACCACCCTCTTCCAAGAATTCCCAGTCCAGCAACTTCAGGCTGCCCATCCTTCCTCAACGGGCACAAATGCACACAGAAATATGTTTATCGTGACACTGATGAAACTTAAGCTTCAAGGCCCCGCATTTGCACTTCCAAGGCCCCAGGAGTTGCTCTAGTAATTCTGTATTGCTAATTTTATGTTCCTTTTTTGATGTGGGTTTCCCAAATTATAAAAGCTTCAGACACAACAAAACTTGGATTTAGCCCTGAATATATAACATATAGAGAGCGCAGTAAACTTGAAATATATGTGTGTGGGAGGGTTGTGTGTGTACGTGTAATCTCCATTATATCACTGAGGCTTGACAAAATAGGAGTTGCAACTAGCATTCCACGCTAGAGAACATGTATTTTTAAAAGAGAAAAAGCCCAGAGAAGAAAAGGAGGAATAGCACTGAATTTTAAGAAATTATCCACCTATATAGAAAGGAGTATATCATATAAGCAGGATGGAGATCCTTTTCATTGAGAATAAAGGGGAGAGAGGAAACAGAAGTAATATTGTTGTATGTGTACATTATAGACTGATGACAGGAACTATATGGGCAATATTTCCTAAATCCTGTTCATAACACTGTGGAGGAGAAAGTAATAATGACAGAGAGCATATTTTTAATGTCTTATATTATTAGATTAGAAAAACTTACAAAATTAATATATGCATATTGTAAAAAGCCAAAAAAAGGCAAAAGTGAACGCAGAAAAAGGTAATAGTCTCTACCTCCTCCATCCAATCATATACCACCACCACCACTCCCTCCACCAAAATAATCAATGTTAACAATTTGGTGTATATCCTTCTACGTCATTCTCCATGGCCACAGCTTTATGTAAACACACACACACAGTTCTCTCTCTCTTGTCTCCTCTCACTCTTTTTTTTTTTTAACAAAAAATGGGATCGTACCATACATATGGCTTTGCAACTTGACACCATATAGCAATGATATGTTTCCTGTTGAAATATATAGATATAATGCATTCTAAAATTACTCATTTGGATTGTTTTCTAAAAGAAAACAGAGACTGGGTGTGGTGGCTCATGCTTGTAATCCCAGCATTTTAGGAGGCCAAGGTGGGAGGATCACTTGAGGCCAGGAGTTCAAGACCAGCCTAGGCAACATGGAAAGACTCTGTCTCTACAAAAATAAAAATAAAAAAAAATTAGCTGGGTGGGGTGGCATATGACTTTAATTTGAGTTACACGGGAGGCTGAGGCAGAAGGATGGTTTGGGCCCAGGAGTTCAAGGCTGCAGTGAGCTATGATTGCACCACTACACTCCAGCCTTGGGTGAAGGAGAGAGACCCTGTCTCAAAAGAGAGAGAGAGAGAGAGAGAGAGAGAGAGAGAGAGAGACAGAAGCTGATAAGCTCTTAAATTGTCATTCCAGCAATTTCATGTATTAGAAGATAAGGGAAAAAAGAGAAAAGCTGCTACTTTGGATTTAATTCTGAACAATAGATGCAGACTATATATATATTTAACATATAGAACTAATGTTCCCCTGACTGATGACATAAAGAATCTCAAGTTTCTTAAAAATACTAAAATGCTGGGAAACTAACCAAAATTGTTTGATTGTGTGTGCATGCACACAATGTATAAAACAAAGCCATGACCAAGAATCACACTCCTGAGGTAGACATACAGTGTAGTGATAGTTGATCACATGGAGTAGACAAAGTGAGTTAATTCCTATTTGACTTCCTTTATATCATTGAGAATAATATTGCGATTATAAAACGTTAACCAAACATCATTAGGAGGAATTCATGCTCAAGATCTGAGAGAATATTCATTCAAAAAAAATAATTATTGTGAGGCACTACACAATATTTGGCGGGGAGAGCAAACTGATAGAGTACCCAGCTGTTGTGCCTTAGGGGCAAATCTCCAGGCTCAGAAAAACAACAACAAAAACAATAGCAAAAAAAAAAAAAAAACTCTGCAGATGTGATTGCAGTAATCTTTGTGACATAGTAGAAGGGTTACAAGTTTGGAAATAGGCAAAATTCCAATTTTTAAAACAGAAAAAAAGATAGATTCCAGAAAGTATAGATCAGTAAATTTGATATTGATTCCAGGGACAATTCTCACAGAGTATTATACAGATGGCTCTTAAGAGATGCTTCCTAGGAAAAAGCAATGGTTCACTAAAAATGAGCCATGAAAAACTAGCTCATTTCCTATTTTGAATGGTATGCTATCAAACCTTTGATGTAACCCCCAATGAGCCAGGGGTGCTGATATTCACCTTGTGTGATCGCCTCCCACGTTGAAGCAAGGCTGGCCCTGTATGGCTAATAGACTATGGAGGAAGTGATCATGTATGACTTACAAGGCTAGGTCATAAAAGGCACTGAAGCTCCTGGCTAATTCTTTGAGATTGCTTAATTTGGGGGAAGCCACTTGCCAAGCCTTGAGGACACTTGAAGTAGCCCTGTGCTGTGGCCTACATGGAGAAGAACTGAGGCCCATTCCAAAAGCCAACACCAACTTGCCAGTGAATTACTTTGGAAGTGGATTTCCCACCTCCATTGAAGCCTTAAGATAGTAGCAATCCCAGCCAACATCTGACTGTAACTTCATGACAGACCCTGAGTCAAGCCACTCCCAAATTTCTGACCTATAGAAAACATGAAAGATAAGACAAGATTATTGTTTTAAGCCACTAAATTTTGGGATGATATGTTAACATGGCAATAAATAACTGATCAAGTGGGTTGCCCATCAAGTAGACCAGGGTACTATTGTAGTAAATGTATTTTTGTTTCAACAAAGAATTTTATGATATCCTTTTGATGAGGTATGAAAATGTGTGCTGAATACAGCAAAGATAGGCACATTCATGACTAGTTGAACAAAACAGTTGACTAATGAGTCAATGGCAAAATGAAAAGAACTTGCAATATTGATATAAGGTTATGCTGGCATAATCAAATATACATAATCTAATAGAACTTTCTATGGTGGTGAAAATGTCCTATATCTAAATCATGTATCTATGATAACCAGTAGAAACATGTGGCTGAGTACTTGAAACATGGTGACTTAGGAACTGAATTTTTAGTTTTATTTCATTTTAATTAAGGGAAATTTAAATTTATATGTAGACATATACAGCTAGCGGCTGCTGTATTGGCCAATGCAACTCTCTACAACTTAAAAAATCAGGTTTGTTAAACTTTAGAGAAAAAATAAATAGAAACCTAAGGACAGACACGCTGAAAGGAATGTGGTACAGATTTTCTGTCCTTGGCCCGGTGTTCGACTTATTTATCAATGTTTTAGGTGACGACATAAAAAACATGAATATAACTTTTGTTGATGAACCCCAAATGGGAAGAACTATTAATTTGTATGTTGGCAGTATTTTTCCTGGGTCTGGCACTCCAAGGTTGAAGCAAGAAGGGAGTAGAGCTAGGGAAGTGATTGGGCTGAGACATAAGGTAATTTTTAGGGTTAGTTCAAAGGAAAGGGTCCCAAGGCCAGAACAGGGTAGAGAAGACAAGCAATAAATTGGGCACAGGTTTGGGAGGCAGCGAAGCAGACAAGCTGAGAAGATAAAACTAGGGATGAGACTGGGGCTGACAGGAAGCTAGAATGATGTACGAGCAGGGGGTTAGGAAAGGGAGGCAGGGGGCAAACTGACATGGATCAAGGAATCAGCACAGATGAAGGCCAGTTCATGCTGGCTTTTGGCTGCCTTGTTCGTCCTGTTGTTTTTGCGTATGGCTTTTTGCATTCCCTCTGGGCATGGGCTGGAGCATTAAAGCAGCAGGTCTATTCTGGAGAGAATCAGATTATGCAAGAGCCTGGAATTCAATAATTCCTAAACCAACCAGATGACATTTTACAGAGATAAATGTAAAACTCTGCTGCTAAGTTTTAAAAAAACAAACAATCAATTCCATAAGCATGGGGTGTGAGAAATCTAACGTAGAAAGTGATGTTGATCCAGTGTTGCAGCGAAACCAGAGAGACCAAGTAAAACATCCAAATCAAGGGCACTTGTCTTAACAGCACCCTATACCAGGTAGACATCTGAAGAGGTGTGACTGTTTCAGAGTATTACATTTTAAAGAAAGTCAATCGTTTCCAAACTAGGGAAAGTAGTATGATGGCGAATAATTTAGAAAACTTGGCATATTTGGAAAGTTTGAGGAACTGGTGGCATATAGCATTTGGAGGAGAAGGCTTAGGGAGACAGAGTAACTGTCTTCACATATATTTAATAGGAAGTCACAAGGAAGGAGGATCAATGGATAAAGGTTATAAAAAAGGTAAAATTCAGAGCAATTAAAGGAAGAACATTCTACCAATTATAAGTGCAAAGAATTAGCTGCTTTCTAAAGGAGAGTGTTCTCTCTAACTTGAAATATTTCATGCAGAAACTAGATGACCATCTGCCCCACATTTGTATTAAAAAAAATATGTGGATTAGAAGAGAGACTGAGCTAAAGCAAGTCCTTTCCAATTGCAAGAAACTGCAACTACTATTTTTTCCTCTATGTGTTGTGGTCTCTGGCTATTTACCCAGAAGATATTGCCATTCTGTTTCCAACGTAGGGGCATGTACTTAAGTCACACCCACGAAACTACATTTTATATAAAGTCATATAACAAATGCTACACTTGGTTAGAATGCAAAGGCATAACTAGCTATTTTTACATGTAGAGCAAGTGCCAAGCAATGCAAACATTGCCACCACTCCTTCCCTCTCCCCTTAAACCCCTCCCACCCCTAGGCATTACCAGACAAAGTGCACTCTCATCACAATCTGCATTCCATCTCCTCTGCTTTTCTCTTTGTGGTGTTGTAACATTAAGGAGGGTCTTCAAGGTCAAGTAGTGTACGTGTGTGGGGGTGGATAGGTAGTATGTTACCTCTGGGAATGCATCTGAGTGACTGTGCTACTCATCCAACCATAAGTTATGGGACAGAGTCAATCAATTATTTCTCTTATAGTGCTTCCAAGGGGACTGTGTGAGAGAGGATGGTTCTTTTTTTATTTTTTTATTTTTTTTATTTCAGGGTATTATGAGGGTACAAACGTTATGGTTACACTTTATGTCTTTGCCTCACCCAAGCGAGGGTTAGAGGCATGCCCTTCCCCCCTACAATGCTCCCCGTGTCCTTTAGTTGCGGGTTTACCTCCCCATCCCTTTAATCCCTGGAAAGTATTACTGCCATGTGAGCACCCTGAAGTGCCCGTCAATTCATGAGTGGATTATTAAAATTTGGTATATGTATACAATGGAATATTACTCAATCATAAGAAACCACAGTGATCTAGCACCTCTTATACTTTCCTGGAGAGGGTGGTTCTTGCCCCGTGTGATATACATTCACCTCCGAGGAGGAAGCTGAAAGTATAGTGATGATATTCTTTAAGATTTTTCCCCTTTTTTGGATTTTTTAAAAATGACAGTAGTCGTGCATACTTGTTGTAACATGTCAAACCGTACAGGGATGTGTAAAGAAAAATTAATAAATTGCCTCCTCCCATGTTACCCCACAGAGTTAACATCAACAGTTTGAGTTTTTATCTTTCCATAGTGTTATATTTGCTCATACAAATATTATGCAAACATACAAAAACATATTCCTCTATTTTTCAAAACAAGAAGATAGGATCATACTATACATATTATTCAGCAACTTGCCTTGTTTCAATTAATATTTTATACACATCAAGACATGTTGATGTAACTTACTGCTTTAGGAGCTGCAAGAAAAGATTGAGAGGTTTGATCACATAAAAACTAAAAATATTCAATGGACATGGAAATATTTTTGCAACACATATGAACAAAAAATGGTTATTATCCCTAATAGACAAGAACACCTACAAATTGATAGAGAGAAACTATCTAATGGAAAAATGGACAAAATAAATGAACAGGCAATTCACAAAATATGTATAAGTAGCCAATAAATACAGGAAAACTTGTTCAACTTTGCTAGTAAAGAAAAACAAACACAAAGAAAAAGTAAATTTCATTAAAATTACAAAAGTAATAAAGCCTCATTTATAAATACAGGGTAATAGTCAAACTACATAGGGGCATATAAAGAAAAACTTAATAGTCTCACCTTTGCACCTGCAGTCTCACTCCCTGTGAGTTACTCATACTTGCTATTTACCACACAATTCTCTACTCTCTTACAAACATATACAAACTCATAACAAGGGTTATTTTAAATAAAGCTGAGATCTCCCATATATATTGTCTCGCAGCCTGCTTTTTTTCATTTAGCAATTTTCATGGGCATCTTTCCTGGCCAACACGCAAAGATCCAGCTATTTATGTTTTAAATAGCTACGTAATATTTCACTGGAGATATCTATCACAATTTATTCAACTTATTGGACTTTCAAATAGTTTCCAGATTTTATTTATTTATAAATAATCCTTCAAAAAATATCCTTATACACATATACTATGTACTGAAGCTTTTATTATCTAGTAGAGATTTCCAAATTTCTATATCAAAGGATATGTGCATTTCAAATTTTTAATAGCAATTACCAGATTGCTGTCCAAAATGTCTGGTAGCAGACATGTTCCCATCAGCAGTTTGCAAGGATTCTTACATCTCCACACTTTTGCTCTAATAGATGTTGCCAATCTTCTATCTTCTTCCCTGCCCTCCTCCCCTTCTCTTCCCTCTCCTCCCCTTCCTCCCCATCTTTCTCCTCCTCCTCCTTTAATTGTAATAGGATTTCCATGTTGCTTGGTTCATGAAAAATTATTAATATAAGCCTACCTGATTGTGGTGAATATTTTACAATGTATAAGTTTGGCTAATTCTTCTGATATTAAAACTCAGCCAACAATAAGATATATGTTATTCAACGGCATGTACTTAAATCATTTTGCGTGAGCTCAAATCTTTTGATCTTTTGCTTTCAAGGGTATGGATTTGTAGGAGGGAGTGGTGATGGTAGATAGAAGTGTTTAAATATAGTAAATTAAAGTATTATACTGAGGCTTGTCACTCATTTCATTTTTTCTAACTCTGCAGGATTCTTGTTTTCAGCTTGTTCCTTGGTGTACGACTTGGCCTTAGCCCTCTGGTAGATGGATAAGAAGACTTTCAACTAACACTGCCAATGTGTCAACTAAAATTAAAAGTTGCGTTTTTTGCACACCACCCAGCCAGTCTAACACGATAATCATCATTTCCTTGAGGAATTAAGTTATCATTGTAATAGTACACTTTTATGTAAATCATTGTGGAAATTAGCAACCCGCTAAAAAGATAGTCTTGATGCTAAATTTGGGCTAAGAGAAAGAATAGAAAATATTGAACAGTTTTCCAGATTTTAGTTTAGAGCTTCCTGGTCAGATGTATCTTTGTAAAAACAACAGACCTGTCACCTAAGACTTTTACATGGTCCACACAGCCGAGCAGTATGTCTCAGACCCAGAGAAGATTATTTATAGTAGACTTATTGAATGCTTAAAACATGTGAGGCATTGTGCTAATGTTTTACATTCATTAACTAACTCATGTGAATTCTATGAGGGTATTATTAACATCTCCATTTTTCACATAACAAAACTGAGGCTCACAGAAGTTAGGTAATTTGCTCAAGGCAGAGTGGGAACTTGAACCGAATTCTGTGAAACTTCAAAGTTACTCTATGGCAGAGGTCAGCAAACCTTTTCTGTAAATGGCCAGATAGTAAATATTTTTGCTTTGCACTTCATATAGTCTCTGTTGAAACCACTCCACTCTGCCATTGTAGCACAACAGCAGCCAGAGACAATACGTAAACAAATGAGCATGGCTGTGTTTCAACGAAACTTTATTTGCAGATATAAATTTGAATGTCACATAATTTCCCCGTGTCATGAAATATTGTTCTTCTTTTGATTTTTTTTCAGCCATTTAAAATTGTAAAAATCATTCTTAGCTTGTAGATTATACAAAAATAATGGTGGGTCAGATTTGGCATATGGGACTATAGTTTGCCAACCCTGAATCTATGGCATCTCAAAGGTTGCAGGGCCTATCGACCACATAATTGAAGGACTTCATCAACCATTCTATTTTTTCCTTAATAAGTCAATATGGGTCAGTCATTCAGGCATGCATGTGAGCCTTTTTTGGAGCTGTCTATTCAATACCATGTATGTACTGATGTTATCTGGTACAAAATAATCCTTTTCTAAGGATCCATTCAAATATTCTAACATTCACTGAACAAGCCTGTATTTATTGGATTCTTTTATTTTTTTTTTAACCTGGCTCCTCTTTATTTCACATACCATGCCAAAGATTTGCCCACCTTGCCAACATTTGTTCTATAACATATTCATCCTCCAACTGCTTAGGGGCATCTTCTACACAATTAATGACAGTCATAAAAATAACAAATATGTAAGTTTTTAAATATTATGAGTGATTGAAGGATTATACTATTGTCAATGATTTCAACAATGGACAACCTTACTGAAAAGCTCTTAGACATTGCAGTACATTCCAAGAGATGCCCTTTTTTCTTTCCTGATATCTTAAACATTATACTGTTGCCCTGTATTCCTCAATATAGAGACAATGAGATCCATGATAGCAAAAGTCTTGCTCACCAGTACCTGGCACAGTGCCTGACACATAGTAGGTGCTCACTTGTTGAATGACTGAATCATTAGGCCTCCCTGGTTAGCTGGTAAATGCACACAGCCATCAGAAATCATGAACCCTGATGATTTGGGTGAGTCACAATGTAAGGCAGTCAGTCTTTTGAAAGGATTTACAGATTCCCCCAAATTATATAAGATCATGGATTTTTTGAAACTTTTAGTAAGAGAAAAGCAGATGTTTTCTAGGCTTTTTCTTTGTCAGAAGAATCTCTGGTAGGCAAAAAAACTACTTGAGAATGATACCGCCTCATCTTCCATGACTTCTGGTGGTTGATGGGGTGGAGGATCTCTCAAGCTAATCTATACCTTGAAGATTAGGAGTTGGGCCAGAATTTCCCTCTGGCAAGGAGTTGAGTAAGTCATTTCTCAGTACCTGTGGGCTTGGCTTTGTGTCCTGTATGTTGTGTCATGTGAAGAAATGTTTGTGTGCTGGTGGTGGAGCGGGAAGTTAATAAGATCAAAATACGGGTATAGTTTCCACGTGGGCCTTTTAGCTTTTGCTGTGTTCCAGAATCGCAGACTTCAGTACTAACCATCTAATCAACTTTATGGTGTACATATGCCTTTCCTCACAAGATGAGCAGAAGGAGTGTGTATAAATAGTTCAATACAAACCTCTCAAAGCCTATGTCTTACTTGTGATAGTGGGTCAGAAGTGTCTTACACCTTGGAGAAGATTTCCAAAGGGAAATAAAACATAAGTGGGGAGTGAGGGACAGTTATTATTTCAGTGTGCAAAATACCGATGCTGTATGCAATATCTCCAGACATGGACAGACCAAGGCAAATAGGAAAAGGTCATAGAATGATATTTGACTTTCTTGGAAAGAATTGGGATTCATTAATTTAAAGAACATTTATGGAGCAAAATAATTGTTTCTTTTGATAAGTGCCAGAAAAATAATAAAAGGAGTATGAGAGAGAATAATAATAAAGGGGACTGCCTTATATAAGGCAGTCAGATAAAGTCACAACGAAAAGGCGACATTTATCTGAGAATGCTACCTGCTTGCTACGCCTCATGCTTCATTTTGCCCTTATTCTAAGCCCAAATCTTTTACTGGGGTGGGGAGAAGCTTTTCTAAATGAGAATTTTTTCCCATTAAAGGAATAATCTTCCCTAGACACTAAAGAGCAGTTGGTTAGGTGCAGAAAGGAAGGGAATTGACATTTATTGAGCATTTGCCCTGAACCAGACCCCTTACACGTATCATTTCATTTTATTTCATTCTTATAACAGCCCCATAAGGTCTATGTTATTATTTCCTTTTTGTGGATGAATAGACTGAGATTCAAGAAGGTTAAATAACTTGCCCAAAGTAACAGAGGCATCTGGGATTCAAAATTAAACTTGTTTTGCCTCTGAAATCCATGTTCTTGTCATTATACCAGTAGTGTAAGTTAATTCATCAAGAACACTAATTGCTACCATTAGTGGGGAGGTACTACACTAACAGCTTTAGGAACATTTATGTCACTTAATTCTCAGTTAGTTACTGGAGGAACTAGTAACCCATTCTACATGTGAACAAAATGAAGCCTAGGGAAAGTTAAGCAACTTTCTCAAGTTACATGGCTAATCGATTACTGATAGCTGAATTCACCATGTGATGATTTTGAGAAGTTGATCTGTTTTTCAAGTTTTAGACTTATGACTGGACTAGTCTGATGCTCCCAAAGTAGCTCTATCCTGAAGTCAGTTTGGAAGAAACACTAATCATTCAACCGGATCCTTATATTTCTTCAGAAGCTTCTCTGGGACCAAAGTGAGGCAGTAAAGCAAGGTCACTCCTCAAATGCGAAACAAATGGAATACGACAGGGGACACTGCTTGTATTTCCCTTTCGCCAAAGAAAATGTCTTGGAAGCCAGAGGTCACATGAGAGACCCCCCACCCCCCAGCAAAAGGGTCAATTAGACCTACTGTGAGATGTAAAATGTTCATCTGTGAGCTTCCCTTCCTTTTAAATATAGCTTTCAATAAATTTTTTCTCCTTTTAGACATATATTTTAACACTTTTGTCATAAGGACAGAGGTTTTGCAGTTCCACTTCGTTAACTGATTCTCACAAACCTGACTTGCTCAAGCAGCTGAAGAAACAGAAGGGAGAGGGGCTGGGCCCTGGCAAACTTGTGTGGCTGTGGGTATATTTTAGGTTGTGTGTTGTTCTTCATGCACTCCCCCGCTTCACCTGGAGTGGAGGTACTCCTGCCGTCACACACGGTGTCCTCAATAACCTAGGGTCTTCGCTGCATTTTCGCCTCCTCAAGACCTGCTCTGAGGAAAGGAATTGCTAAAGTCATCAGAACATGACTGATAAAGCTAAATATAATGTTTACTCTCCCTGGGGTGGTTGGATTTTCATAGCACTAATAGATAACATATACAGTTGACCCTTGAACAACACGGGTTTGAACTGTCCAGATCTGCTTATCAGAAGGATTTTTTCAATACAAATTATATCGAGTGTGCCTGCCTCTCCCACCTCTTCATTCACCTCCTCTACCTCTTATGCCTCTGCCAGCCCTGAGATAGCAACACCAATACTTCCTCTTTCTCTTCCTCCTCAGTCTACTCAACATGAAATCGATGAGGATGAAGATCGTTATGATGATCTACTTTCACTTAACGAACAGGAAATATATTTTCTCTCTCTTAGAATTTTCCTAATAACATTTTCGTTTCTCTAGCTTGCTTTATTATAAAAATACAATATATTATATAATACATATAACACAAAATATGTGTTCATCAACTGTTTATGTTATCGGTAAGGCTTCTAGTCAACAGTAGGCTATGAGTAGTTAAGTTTTGGGGGAATCAAAAATTATACACAGATTTTTGACTGTGTGAGGGGCTCAGCATACCTGACCCCCTCCACATTGTTCAGGGGTTAACTGTATTGTGAACTTACTCTACTATTGGCACTGTGCTAAATACATCATCTCATTTAATCCATGTGATAATCCAATAAGGTGGTATTAGTAGCAGTAGTATACTATGATTTGAATATGGCTTGTTCCTACCAAAATTCATGTTGATGCTTGGTCCGCAATGTGGCAGTGTGAGAGGTGGTACCTTTAAGAGGTGATTATCTCATTAAGATGGATTAATGTCTTTCTTATGAGACTGGATTAGTTTCCATGAAAGTGGGTAGTTATAAAGTGAGGTTGCCTCTCACAGAGACCTGTTTGATCTTCTCCAGCCTTCAGAATCAGGAGCCAAATATATCTCTTTTCTTTATAAATTACCCAGTCTCAGGTATTCTGTTATAGCAACACAAAACAGAGTAAGACATAATATCACTCTCCTTTTATAAATTTGGGGAAATTGGCTCAGAGAGAATCAATAATTTCCCCCCAAGGCCACCCAGTTAATAAGTGATACAGATGTGACTGGAACACAAGTTTGACTGACTCTTAAGCCTGTGTCCTTAACCAATTGCTATAGTGTCTTAAGAAAAAAGGATAAATCAATAACTGGGAAATTTAGGTACTAGCAAGCTGGATGAGTGAGGTTTTTGTGGGGTGATAGGCAAGTTGGAAGGAGACAGATGATGTCTTCATGATATCCCCATAATCACACCATGAATTAGGCTGCCTATTCCTCTCACTACTCATAATGATAAAGAACAGCTTTTCCAGTCCAGTGTCTTTTAGTTTATATCATTACTGAATGGGTGGAAATATGATTTTTTATCCTATTCATGAATTATTGTGGCTGGTTCTATTGTTAAATATTACCTTTTCAGAGAAAGGGGGTAAAAGAATTTTTTTCCCAAAAAATTACTAGCATATGTCCCAAGATGTTTAAATCTGTATACTACTTGATACTAACTTTTGATTTATGAGCATCCTTTGAAAGTGAATAAACATTGCTCAGTGGTGAGTTGCAGAATCCAAAAGTGTACTCAAGTCTACTTTTCTTGATTTGTGGATTCTACCCACTTTGACCATCACGCCATGATCAGTTTTTGGGTGAATGAAATAGTCCTAATTCCCAGAAGAAGATATTAAATTCTGAATTATGTGGTGCAAGCTTGAATTTTGGGATCTTAAATTGAATTGGTCTTGCATCAAGAAGGGGAAAAGACATTGGCTTTTTCTTCTCTGTGGGTCTACTGACAAAGAATATTGAGAATATGCTTGCCATTTAATACCCTTACTTTAGAAAATGGTAATTTAATAACCCGTTTCTCTCAAAGTCCTCTGTTTATTTCAATGGATTCCCCCCAAAAGAGTTTCCATAATGAGTTCTCGGTTTCTCGTTTTCTCCAGTATTTCCCAGTGGATAGGGCAAGTTGGAAGAGGAGGGCCTTAATACCTTAATCATATTGTATCCTTTGTCTTCTTAATCTCCTTAGCCAAGATAAAGCCCTAGGTCTCACTCATACCACTTGTCAGTCATTTGGAATGGGACTCCCTTTTCGTTTGTGCAAAAGTAGCCTTTCTTACAATATTTCTGGGTTTCTCAGGATGGCTGTACATATACCTTTTCCTCACCAGATTAACCTGAATGCTCAAAGCTGGTCCCACAACATCATGGCATCATTTCTCAAGTAACACTGGTCCTTGGAGGTTTTCTGTTTACCTTTATAAACACTCTCACACAGTGAATTGTCCTTTTCCTTTCGGGAAGTTCTCAGCAATATCTTTTGCACAGTCCTGTTGACCAAATTGTTTTTGGCTTATTGGGCTAGCGTTTGGCTTCCTTGGGTCTATGCCCTTGGCTTGGAATTCAATTTCTACTATGTAAATGAGGACCTCAACTAATGAGAGTTTTTCTGTTTGGAGCTAATATTCTTTAAATATTTTAAGTTTATAAATTAAAATAAAAAATATAAGTAATATTATCTAAATATTTTTAAGTGTCTTCAAAACAAATGACTTTGCCATAAGAAGAAACTCTCCCAAATTCTTTAATACAAACACTATATTTTGTTGCTTTCTAAAGGACAAAAAGTGCCGCCAGGTCCATTTAATGGCATATAGTGTCCACAGCATATAGTGTCCATGTTATGAACTTTCATTGTCATTGAAGGGACAAGTGTATTTTTATATGATGTATGCATTGTTATAGGATCAGGATAAACCAAGTTGCAGTAAAAGGAAAATGCTCCTTAATTATATTTCTTTGCTTTTCTCTAAACATAGTTTGAACATATCACCATGTTGTCTAAACGTTTTCTGCAGACATTCTGGTAGAAAAAACGCACTCTAGCCAGGCGTGGTGGTATGAGTCTGAGCCTGTAGCTTCAGCTACTTGGGAGGCTGAAGTGAGGGGATCACCTGAGCGCAAGAGTTTAAGACCAGCCTGGGCAAACATAGCAAGACCCCATCTCTAAAACCCTAAAAAAAACTTACTGGTTTTATTTTCATCCTGAATTGAGTGCTTTTAACACTTTTTTTTACCATTTCTATTTTTGCGTGTGTTTTGCTGCCATTGTCACTTTCTATATGAACTATGTGGTCTCTTGGCTGTCAGCAGTGTGATGGCAGCAATTTTGTGATGAAATGGAGGTTCATCTGTATACCTACACATGAGTAGCAAGCTGGCCTTGGAAGAAGAAATGAGAGGCTTAATTCTCTCATAGGAGACACCCATTTAAGGATGAATAACCTTATGTAAATGGGTACTATGTGTTTGCTACATCCTGGTTAACACCCTGATCCTCTTGGGCAAAGAAGTTGCCTTTAATTTTCAGGGTTCCCTGATTGATTCATCCTCAATTCAATATCTCGGCATTTTTATAAAGAAAAGTTATCATTACTGTTTTTATATTTTTTAACTAGAAATTCATGCCATATTTTTTTCAGTTATCTATGCCCAATGATAGATCAGTACTTAAAAGGGTTTGTGTGAGTATAGCTTGAGAAAGTAGAGCGAGAAGAACAGTGTTCCTGTGTTTGGTGGCATTGAGACTGGTTCCTGACCTTGAAGCTGCCCACTCATAGGTCTCTACTCCCAGACACTCTTTTTGCTCTTCTTTCTTACCAAGTGCCAAAAAATGTCTCGCTGGGGACAGGAGGTGGGAAATCCATGTTATTGAGGGTGATCTCTCCCTCCCTCCCCTTGTCTCTCTTCTCTCTCAAACTCTGATTAGTATTAAACTTATTAAGTTCTTGCCTAGTGCAGTCCTCGAAACGCTATTGTATTGTTGTGTTTGTTATGTTGTATAATTTATCAACTTTAAAATTTCCCTGTTTCTCGGCAATTTATACATTCATAGCAGGAACATCACTATATGTAGGCCTCCATGTTGTGAACTGAAAGATGCAGTTGTAGAAATCCCTCCCTGCCCCCAGTGGCTTTCTAGCATCCTGCACCAGTGCCTGGAATTCCCACTATCAGAGTACCCTTTCATCCCTTGGATTAAGTCTTTGTTAAAATCTTCTGCTAAAATGTGTGTATATTTGGGGGGTAATGAATTTATCCTGTGACTTTAGTTCCCTAGCTTAAATGAATTTACCAGATTATATTTAGTAGAAAACAGGCTACTAAAGGAAAGACACATAGGATAGGGAAGTTTTACTAGGAAGAAATGGAGGAGTAAAATGTCTTGAACATTTCTGGGGACTGAGGAGCAAACTGGAAAACCAGGTTGGATAAATCCAACAATTTTGTCAATTTATTTTAATCCAAAGCACACCCAAGTAGCACACCCTGCTGTGTGGCAACACGTTACATTAAACATTGTCCATCTCAGTGGTTTCTAATGTTGTTGATGTTCTTATTTGTTCTTATTTGACGTTTTCTTCCCTCTTCCCACTTTGCAAACTTTGTTGGAGGTATTTCCTTCTCTTCCTGCCACCCCCCCCTTTTTTAAAAAAAATAAAAAAACTCATTTGGATCCTCTCCTGAAGGCCATTTAAATCTGTTAAATTCCTCTTCTCCCCAAATAGTTTCTAACTTTGTAGAGGGAGATGAGGTTGGAACTTGTTTACTGATAGGTTAGGGCACTCAGATAAAAATTGAGAAAATTACTCTGTTTTTAAAAGCTACCTTTTAGCAGTTTTTACAAGCATTCATGGACTAGCAGTGAATTTTGTTAATTTTCTCTTTTCCTCTCAAACAAGAGAAATTCTATCTGTCTGCTATCCTCTTAACTCACTGAAGTGAAAAGCTGTAGGAGACTTTAACCATCTCTGCTCAAAGGTTAACATCTTTCCCCCAATCAATAGACCTTATAACAACCAGGCTTACATTGTAGTTTCCAATTTCTCACCTTTCAGGTCATGGTGGTCTCCTTCCCAAGCTTCTTGGGTGGCACTTTTAATGATAGTTAAGAAATGAGAGTAAGTGGTCAAAAAGAAAAAGGAAGAAGAAAATTGAAACGCAGAGTGCACTGGGAGGAGTACTTTTCACAAGGATAGAAGGTAGTATAACAGCAAGAGGCAAGGACATGGAAATTCCAGTAATAACTTCTAAAAGATTTTATGTTTAGATTTCAGTTTATTGTTGAAAATGATAACACTTGTCTCATGGGTTGCTGTGGGAGTTAAAAGAGATGACGTATATAAAATTGTTTTGTAGTAAAGAATCACACACATTATTCTAAAAGTCAATCTGCCAGGCTCCTTTGTCTCTGTCTCTGTGTGTATGTGTGTGTGTGTGTGTGTGTGTGTGTGTGTGTGTGTCTCAAAAGAAGTTAGAGAAAATCTTTGTGGTTCTTTCTTCTTTGCCTGAGAATCTCTCAGAGTGAGCATTGGTTCTCTAGTCAGGCTGTCTTGGATTTGATTCTGAATTCTGTCACTTTCTAGCTGTGTATTTTCATTGGACCAATCATTTAACTTCTGTGGGCCTTAATTCCATCTCATATAAAACAAAGATAATAATATCTACCTAACAGAAGTATTAAGACAATTAAATAAGATGATATATGAAAAGCACATGAACAGTGCTTGGAACCCAGTAGGTACTTAATACATTGTACACTGGTCCTATTGTAGGTGCCGATTTAAGGCACAGAGAAAATATGCCCAAGTAAAAACCTCTACTTTGTCCTACTTACCAAATCCAATCTTTTCAGAATGGCAAGATCTCTTTTGTACCTTTGTCTGGATTTTGTATTTGGTTATGATGATGATTACAAAGGCAAGTAAATTTACACTGGAAGCTGGAATAATGAGACTCTGCAGCACTGGTCAGTTCTCCTTGTGGGACACTTGTGGAACTGCACAGTTGTTGGAAGAAGTTGACCTTCACAGAGAAAGGCCCATGTTCTTTGGTTAAGATTATGGGAACAGCTGTGCACCCCTGTGAAAAACCTCCAAACAAATGAATTGGCATTTCTGATAACCTTTTCTCAGCATGTTGACATTTCTGTTGGCTTTGAATAGCCCTCGATATTTTAATACATTTAGGCAGAATTGGTAAGCCATTTTCTAGCAAAGTGGGACATCGCTACAACAGAGCCTGGTGGTTTCCATATGTGGGCCTTAATATATGAATTATATTCCAAAAGTTTACTTTTAGAATGCTTGACAGGCACATAAATTTACTGATAACAACCTCATCTGTCATAATAATTCACAAGTGAGGTTTTCCTGTCTTAGTGATAGCCTTGCCTTTCTAACTAGGCATCATCTTCCAAGTACCCCATATGCTCAAAATTCCTTTTGTCTTTTAGGACACTCATGGAAGCTCTCCCAGAATTAAGGGCTGTCAAAGTTCTACTACAAACATACTTGCATTACTAATGTGGGGCAAGTGGTAAAGAACATATCATAGAAGTTAAAGCCAAAGTTAAGCCTTCTTACATTACAGCCCAGTTATAAACATTTTCATGTGATGCTTATAAACATTAGGAACTGACATGTCCACCCAGGTTTCAAGTACAAATTTGAAGGCTTCTGCAAAGCAACTAAGAGGAGTTCATAAAGTTAACATGAAAGAGTAAATAGACTGATGGGGGGTGGGCGGAGCTTGAATTTCTTCCCTTTAAAATATCCCAAGGAATGCACAGAGACCTTTATTCTCTAAAAATCATTCTAAACTGGGGACTCATTTAGGCCCCAGCCCATGCTAGTGGGTATAACAATGGACGTATTTCAGGTTGAACTGGACTTCATATGGGGGTAAAAGTAACAAGAGTGAGTTTTTTTCATTTTCCTGTTCTTCTGTACCAGACTTGATTTGCTCCTTACTGTCATAGGAGGGTCATGAAGGGGAAAAAAAAAGAATGAGAAGAAGATAAAACAAAGGAAAGATAGATAAAAACAGAAGGCAGAGAATAGAGAAAATATTGAGCTGTAATTATGCAGAGTGTCACAGTGGGATCTTGGAGGCAAAAGAAAATAAAAGTTGGAACGAGGAACCCTAAGATACCAGCGTGGTCTGAAGCATCTAGGTGGCAAGGAGTTTGTTAGTTTAGGGAAGGATCTGGGAATTTGATTCTCATTAGAGAACTAGAATTACCCTTTCTTTGAGCGAACCAATTTTAAGTCCTAGTTTTGGGTCTTTGGATATAAAATTGTCTCCAACATTATAAAGAACAGGACTTACTTATTGAAATTATTTTCTTTTCTTGTCCCGGGTGTCCACTCAGCTGAGTCTATTAGAGCAGCTATTTAGGTAATCAAGGTCAGAGTTATTTCATTATGAGACATTTATTTCCTTCTGCATTGCATCTGTATGCAAATTATCAATGTGTCAATTAAAATATCTTGATCAGCTTAAAGATAATAAACTCCATCAGACTCCAAGAAAATTGGGGTGACTACTATCACTGTACCTTTAGGAATAAAATAAAATAAATCATGTATGCTACTCTCAAGTTTATGATCCATGTGGTATTCTCCCAGTCATTTAGCAGCTTGTTGATCTCCTTGGTCCCTAAGTTCTTTTTGGCTAGGTTACACCATAATAAAATACCCCAAATCACAATACTTAAAAAATGGCTGACATTTAAGCAATATCCCACACTCATCTGTATGGAAGCTTAAGGTACTTGACTTCATACAGATTAGAAGATGAGGGTGATTGATACTATTCCAGAAGGGTTGTTCCATCTTCTTTCTTCTCTCCACCCAATATAATCAGTTTTGTAACTCTAGAAATGTTACTTAACAGAGACTGAGCCTCAAAATCTTCATTTGTATAATGGGGTAATATTGTTTACCATCCAGAGTGATTATGAGAATGGATGAGACAAAAATGTATAAAATGTCTGTGGTAGAAACTGTGAATTGTTTCCCAATATTCTTTGATACCTTTCTTCCTTAATAGTAGAATGATTAATTTTATCTTGGTGCATGGCCACCAAAAATAAAGACTTTATTTCTCATGTTCTTTTGCATCTAGATTTGGCCATGTGGCTAAGTTATGACCAATGGGTATCAGATTGGAAAGGCAAGAAACTGGGGACAACCTCCAGTCAACTGCCAGCAAAGAATTGAATCCTGCTAACTGTTGCATGAGTAAACTTGGAAGCAGATTTGTCCCCAGTCGAGCCTTCGCATGAGACCACAACTCAGTCAAGACTGACTGCAGCCCTGTGGGAGACTAAAAAGATGTACCTAACCCATGCTCAGATTCTTGACTCATACAACTATGAGTTGTTTAAAGTTGCTAAATTTTGGAGTAATTTGTTATGCAGCAATGGGTAATTACTACAGGGATAAATGTGGGAGTGGAACATGTGACTTTGGGAAAGTGTTCTTAAATAGAGAGGGTGTGCCCTTCTTCTGTTCCTTCTTCTTCATAGCTGGATTAAGGATATAATGGCTGGAACTCTAGCAGTCATTTTGAATCACACAAAGGAACCTGGGTTCCTGAAATTATTATGTATTAATGCTACTTGGATCACCTATAGCTATCTATACAGCACAGATATCAACAACAACTTTTTTATTTAAGTACTATTACTTTGTCTTTTTGTCACCTAAAGACAAGTCCTAACTAATAATTGTGTCTGATACTACTCTTAACATTTGATAAATATTTAAGAAATACTAGTTTTCTTTCTACCCCAGCATTATGGAAGAATAGATACAAAATATCATATGGCATAGTTCTTCTCTTTCAGGAATATGCAGTCTAATTTTAAAATGGTTTAGCTAGATTTTTCTCATTCCATCCTCAGAAGACTCTCCTTCTTAACACTTAAATATTCCAGGTTCTCTAAAGAATGCTGAATCCTTTTTGGTAATGGAAAACATTTATTTTGTGATGGCAATGTTCACTCCTAATTCTATACATTCATTAAACAATTGGAGCTTTATACGTTTTTTTCTTCTTCTTTAAGTAAGAATTTTTACATATATAATGAGTTCTGGTTTTGCCACTGGAAAGCTGTATGAACTTGTCCAAGTTCTTTACTACCTTGGAGCCTTGGTCTCCTCATTGGCAAAAGAGGAATAATAATATTACCTTCCTCCTAGTGTAGATTAAATGAGATACTATGCTTAGAATATTTAGCATACAGCTCCACACGAGTAAACACTAGGGAAACAGTAACAGCAATTATCATATTATTTGAAATGTTATTACTAATATATTTCTCTAAAGCATAGATTTCATGTTGATTCTGGCCTTCTTGGGTTTTAATATGTTAATATATTGGCTTTGAGGTCCCATGGAGATAATGCCTGAAGCTAAAAACATGAGTTTAATGTTGAAATTCTCAGGCAGTAGGCAGACTAAGAGGGCATATATTTTTGTCAGGGGGATGGCCTTCCCAGGCACCCTTCACATTCCTCTCCATGAGGGGGTTCACCTGGGTCACCTTCTAGTCTTGTATCTATGGCAGGCCCAATAATGACAACAAATGATTACCTTCTTTTTCTTGAAGTACTTCACAGGTGAATACTCTCCCACCCTACTGCACATTTCTCTGGTCTTCTGTCACGGTGTCTTGTCTCTTAGCTGTTCAAGAAGCTCTTCCTTAGGTCTTGATTTGTATAGCTGGACTCATGGAAAAATCCAGATACCTGAAAGTTCCTTTTTTTTTTTTGAGACAAGAGCTTCGCTGTCACCCGGGCTAGAATGCCGTGGTGTCAGCCTAGCTCACAGCAACCTCAAACTCCTGGGCTCAAGCAATCCTTCTGCCTCAGCCTCCTGAGTAGCTGGAACTACAGGCATGCACCCCCACACCTGGCTAATTTTTTTCTATTTTTAGTAGAGACGGGGTCTCACTCTTGCTCAGGCTTGTCTTGAACTCCTGACCTCAAGCAATCGTCCCACCTCGGCCTCACAGAGTGCTAGGATTACAGGCATGAGACATTGCTCCTGGCCTGAAAGTTTCTTCACTATTTGACCACTGGTATCATTCACAGCTATACTATGTATATACTTAAGGACAAAATAGTACTCAAATTTTGGTCTCTCCTATGGATTTTATGCTGCTTTTTGCTGTAGGGGTCATCTGTGGGATAACTAATTTTGGCAAATGTTTGCTGGCCTACTTTTCTAGAAGTCAGGGCTATTCATATAATCTGGTCCCAGGTTCATACGAATTTCTCTATGCTGCTTATCCAGCTGCTTTGGCTTGCCAGAGACTGCACAATAGTAAAATTTTTGTGTAAAGCTCTTTGCTCTCCACCCCACCCAAGAAGCTTAGTTCCCTCAGGGGTGTGATCAGAATTGAAATCACTGGAAAATTATTGTAGCTCTAATTGATGATAAAGAAATCCTGAGCTGGCCCCAGGGTCTAGCAGGCTCCGATTTTTCATAAAAATGGACTTTTGACAGAGCAAATAGCATCTATAGGCTGTAATGTTAATTAAGAAATATATTTCTCATTGAGGAAAAAGATGTTCTAACTTGTCCTCATGTGATTTTAGTGTATTTTTCTTTCTTTTTCTAGTTGTGTGGCTAGATCTGGCTGCACAATTTCACCACCTAGTCTCTTTTTTAACATTTGGGTTAAAGAGATGGATGATTGATGATAGATAAATAGATAGGTAGATAATGAAGTTAACAGAATTTTTAAGAGCATGATGTTTGTAACTTATGGATGATCATAGCTTTAATAGTGTTACCCGTCCATGGATTTTAAAGCTCTAGGCAGAGACCAACCAACGTTTCCCCAGTTGATGTGCTAGCCCAACAAAATGGTTTTGAAGTAGATTTTCCCTACTTGTCTTGTATTGTGGCAAATTCTATCTTATTCACACACACTAGGATGGTCGTAATATTTTAAAACCTGAAAATAATAAGTGTTGACGAGGATGTGGAGAATTTAGAACCCTCATACATTGCTGGTGCAGTCAGTGTGGAAGACAGTTTGGCAGTTCTTCAAAAAGTTAACCATAGAATTAACACATGACCCAGCGATTCCACTCCTAGGTATGCACCCAAAAGAATTAAAAACAGGTGTTCAAACAAAAGCCTGGACACAAATGTGCATGGCAGCACTATTCACAATAGCCAACAGGTGGAGATAATCCAAAGGTCCATTGACTGATGAGTGGATAAACAAAATGTGGTACATACATACAATGGAATACTGCTCAGCCATAAAAATAAGTGCATTACTGACACAGGCTCCAACATGGATGAACCTCGAAAACGTGATGTTAAATGAAATAAGCTAGTCCTAAAAGGTCACATATTATGTGATTCCATTTATATGGACTATCCAGAATAGGTAAATGCATAGAGACAAAAAGAAGACTGGTGGCTGCCAAGGGCTGGGGGAAAGAGGGAAGAAGGAGTGAGTGCTTAATTGGTGCAGGGTTTTCTTTTGGTGTGATAAAAATATTTTGCAACTAGATAACGGTGTTGGTTGCACAACATTGTAAATGTACTAAATGCCACTGAGTTGTACACTTTAAAATGATTAATTTTATGTTGGGTGAATTTCACCTCAAAAAAATGTAAAAAAAAAATTTATCTTGTTGGTTTAGCAGGGAAGTCTACTGACTTCTTTAAAACGCAGTAGGCAGTCATCATTCGTGTTGCTTTCGTGGAAATGTGTGTTTCGGCAGTGAAGTTTACATTTTGCATTTCTGAGATGAATTTGGTTTAGGGAGCAGAAGATACAGAGAAAGACCTCTTTGAGGCTAAGATATATATATATATATGTGTGTGTGTGTGTATATATATATATATATATATATTTATTTATTTCAGCATATT
>NW_012134303.1:3060569-3094907 GCF_000956105.1 Propithecus coquereli | reverse complement strand
CCCTAAGATATATATTTTTATAAAGCAGTCTTAGCCCTTTGTCAGCCCAATATCAAGTTAAAAGCTTCCTTAAAGGTCATCTAGGTCAACCTAATCCCTTATTATAACTCTCTTGGTTGTCGTAGATTGTGGCCATTGAAAATCAATGGGTCTACGTGAAACGCTGACTCTTTTTTCTTTAACTTTTCACAGGTTATGCCCTATTAACAATATCCTGTTTGTGTTCCTCAAACATGCATGTTATTTCATTTCTTCATCCCTTTGCATCCCTTTTTGCTTGGAATTCCCTTCTTACCACTGGCTACTCAGCAATTTCCTACTTCTTTCATGACCTAAGTCAAAGTGTCTCATCCCCAAGCAGACTTAGTTTCTCCTTCCCCTATTCTACCTGATATCCTATGCATGCATCTCTTAGTGCTCTTACAACACTTAATCATAATTACATGCTTGCACATCTATTTTTCTCAGTAGACTGTGAGTTCCTTAAGAATAAGATCCATGTCCATTTTGCTCTTGACTGTGTTTCTGGTGCCTAGAAAAGTGCAGAGCCTATCAGAGGAACTCAGAAAAGTTTGGTGAGGCTCTTAATTATACAAGAGACAGTATAATATTGGTTTTCTTGGAGGCAGGAGAATAACGAAAAGACCCTTGGAAACCTGGGGATATCTGAGGGTGAGTGATTTTGGCTGCCACGGAATTCTTTTTGAGAATTTTAGCCACAAGGAATCCTGTCTCAAAGCCTCAATCATTTATCTTCTCCGAAGATACAATGTCTATGCTGTTTTGTTCCCAGCTTCTCCATTTGAGAAAGGTTCCTGATTATTTGTGCTGGCAAAAGTATTTCCTGTAGATGCTCTTAATGTAAAATACAGCATTCTGAGATCATGGGATCCACACTGAAGAACTTTCTTTCTACTTGTATCTGCTGCCATGGCTCAATTGTTCTGAAGACTTGGACACTTTTTTGTGACTTGATTTTCTCCAAAAAAGACAACTCCCTCATCCCTAGAGCCCTTGAAAGTCTCTAGAAGCTTTAGCAAGGCAGATGAGTCCGCCAACATCAGCACTCTGCCAGTTTCCATCCTGTACATGTTTTTAACCCTCAGGGTAGAGTGAATGCCTGGAGATATTCTTTCATAACATTTGTTTGGCAAGAAAAATAGAAAAAAAATGATAGCAGCCAAGGGTCACAGTTTCTACATTCTGCAAGAATATCTTTAAGCATATTCTGCTTTTATTTTTGCAGAGCAAAAAGCTCATAGCTTTGTGACAACTCCTCACATTATCTTTAAACTTTTTTGTTGCTTTGTTCCTGGGATGGGACAATCACAGCTATAATTCTAGATTGCCCACATTCTTTGCATTTTTTTCATTTGAAAGTGTTAAGTTATATCCCCTACCTTCCCTTTTCCTATGCATCCCCGTACCTATGTTCAGTTTTCAACTCCTAAAGGAGGCACTCTTAATTTGGGGGACCACTTACCCTTAATGGTACCCATAGATGGGCTTCTGGAGTTATACAAACCCCCCTCAGACTGTGAGCTGAGCAAAATTTTGTACATTTGTGTATGTGTGCATTTTTCTCCCAAAGAATAAGATCCATAAATTTCACCAGTCCTCCAGGTAATACAAGAGTATATTCAGAACTGTTATCATATATAAACCTAAACAGATATGATTTAAGGGAGCTCTTCCAAGAATAAAATCAGGGTCTCTGACTCAAAAAGAAGTTTCCTCTCAAGAGAAGGTTTCTCTTTCTTTAAGGAGGTCTCATGCAATGAGACTAGAACTTTCTGGATTGTAAAAATTGATTTTGTGATTGAACCCTCACACCTTAAGATTGAGTCTCCTTTTTCAAGCTGTTGCAACTTACATACCACTAGCTAAGCTGTTGGAAGTCACATAAAAATCACCAGTTGTAGCTCCTAAAGGAGAAACAGCAAAGGAACTGTTGCTGGACTTATAAATCTTTTTCAAATATTTGAGGTCCAGTTGTTATTTGTAGGTTGCTGGAGAAAATGTTCCAGCATATTAATATCTGTGAATTTATATGTGTAAACTTGTGTACATTTCTTTATCAATCTGCATTTATTCAGCACTCTAAGATGATTTACACCCTCCCAGTCCCTGAAAACCCTGAGGACAGAGTGTTACACATACTCCCAATTATTTATGCATAAAAATATGAGGTTTGGCCATTGGACCCACTGACATAGCTAAACATTTTTGGCCTCCTCACAAGGTAAAGAGTGGAGATGTGGCGGTTTGTGGACTTACATTCCATAGTCTGCATTGGTCTGTGGGGGAAGTGAAGAGTGGGGAGAAAAAGAGCTCCTTCAACTTCTCAGGGTTGACTGAGAACTCAACTCTCAGAAACGAGGTTTCATCCAATGGTGTACAATACCAGAATTGGGACATTTTCAGGTTTTGTTAATTTGGAGTTCTCATTTCTGCCCCAAAATCATCCTTTTCCCAACACCATTCCCTGTATATATGCTTGGTTTGGCTTAAGCAGGGAGAGATTACATACAAAGTGCTAGTATTTCACAGATGGTATTCTTGTATCTTGTAAGCACTATATCTACAATCACTATTCACCTAGGCTTGACAAACTTTCTGCCTCCCTACACGTTATTCCTTGTCTAGCATTACTTAAAGCAGGGGCCATGACTTATATTTTGGATTCCCTGCATGTCCAGCACAATGCTCAGCGTATAATAGATACTCAATATCCACTGATTATTTCAATTTTTATGTTAACTACTGATACGTTGGAATGCACTGTCTATGGGGGTATGCATTTGTATTTGTTTTGTTCACTTCAGTATCTCAGTGACTAGAACAGTGCTTGGTAGGCAGGGTGCTCAGTAAAACTTTCTAAGCTCAATCAATCCACAAGAGCTTACTGAGCAGCAACTATGTGCCTAACAAAGTGATAAGTTCTCTGAAGATACAAAGAAAATTTTGAAAATGAAGCAGTCTTTGTCATACATGTTAAGAATCCACTCAAAAAAAAAAATGACATGAACAGATAATAAAACAATTACATGCTAAAGCACTCAGACCAAGAACAGAAAAATTGAAGTTCCCTTTCTGGCTTTGCTATTAATTAGCTGGGTTAGCTTGGACAAGTCACTTTTTTAGGGGCATTATTATTTCTTCATTTGGAAAACTGTGAATTAGATAAACTTTAGAGATTGAACACGATAGCTCTATGTTTACAAATGCAGAGGAACAAGAGCCACAGTGGGCTATAATAGTCCAAGAAAGTGTAATGTAAAAGATGGACCAGAAATTGAATGAGTACCATTTAACATTATGGAGGGAAGGATTGGGAGAATTGCAGGAAGAAGTGTAGTACATACAAAGGCATGGGGTAAAGTACGAGTTTGACATGGCCAAGATGATTTTAATAGTAGAGAACATGTTTTGGAGAAGAGGGCAAAATAAGATTGTCAAAAGAAAAGAGATTTGGGCCCAATGCAGTTATATATAAAGTGTGTGTGTTTGTGTGTTACATGTAGTGCTTACAACAGTGCCTGGCACACAACAAACTTGATATATGCCTCAAATCTTAAATGTGTGTGTGTGTGTGGAGTGAGGGCAGGAGAAAAGAGAAGAAAGGAGAGGAGAGGGGAGGAAATGGGAGGGGAGGGAGGAGGGGCAGATGAGAGAGAGAGAAGTAGAAAGACTAGTCTGACAGTGGTCAGGGTCAATTAGAAGGCAAACCAGCTAGATGGGTATTTCAGCAATCTGAGCATACAGTCATGGGGCTGCAATCGTAGATCTGAGTTGGAAATATTCTTAGATATCAGCTATTTCAGCCTCACACTTAAACTAGAAATCCTTTCTGCATTCTTCCAGTCAGTCTCTGATGGTTTGCAGTGACAAAGTGCACTGTTTTGCAAGGCAGCACATTCAGTTTATGGGTAGTTTGTATCCTTAGACAGAGCTTTCTGGTCCCGAGCCTAAATTTGCCTCTTTGTGAATTCCACTCATTGTCCTGGTTCTCCCCTTGGGGCTACACTGAATATGTGTAATTTTGCTTCTACATCACATTCTGGCTAAATTTTTTCTTTTTCAGGAAAAACATTTTCAGTTCCTTCAATCATGCCTTCCATGGCATGATTTCAGAAACTTCACCATCTGGACCATCTTCTGAAATCTTTCTAGACTGGTAAAAAGTTTCTATTAGAAGGGGGTGCCTAGAAATCAACACAGCCTACCAGATGTGGTCTGACGAGTGCCCAGTTCCTCCCTTGAACTGGGCATCGTACTTGTATTGCCCTAACACCACCTTTGCTTTCTAAGCAGCTACATCACGCTGTTGACTCATTTCAACTTGTGATTGCCCATAAGCCACAACTATGCAATAGCTTGTTGACCTGGTGAACTTCCTGTTTATTATTTTGGCTTTTCAAACCTGTTGAGATCTTTGTGAGCGGAAAATTCAGGGAGCTTGGCAGATTGCAAAACTACTTCCTTATAAAGGTTTAGGGTTGTTATTATTTTGGGGGAGAGGAGTGCTGAGGGACCATCACAACTCACTAATTCTGAGTTGTTGGAGGATCCAGTTGCTGAATTAGTGAAAAGTCTGAATCACTTTCTAATTTGAAAAAGGATGCTATTTAATATAAAAATAGTAATTGGAATAAAGACCATGATGATGTTTCCAAGAAAAGGATGTGTTTGGTCCACTTTAATGAATAGACATGACTAATAATTAGCAGCACCCTTCCTTGCATACATTTCGTGGTTAAAATCCTTTAAACCAGTCCTTGTAATGCTCAATTTTGAGCATTAATTTGCTGAGCCAACTTTTTCCCACTATACAGCAGAGAAGAAAATACAAGCAACAGCTAACACTTTTACAGCACCTACTCTATATACAAGGCTCTCTTCTAAGCACTTTATATACTTGTTTAATCTTCAAAACAATAGGACATGCCTCAAATCCTCGCTTGGGTGAGGCAAAGACATAAAATGTAACCAAAATGTTTTTACCCTCATTATATCCTGAAATAAAAAAAAAATATACCAGGCCGGGTGCAGTAGCTCACGCCTGTAATCCTAGCACTCTGGGAGGCCAAGGTGGGTGGATTGTTTGAGCTCAGGAGTTTGAGACCAGCCTGAGCAAGAGCGAGACCCCGTCTCTACTAAAAACAGAAAGAAATTGGCTGGACACCTAAAAATATATAGAAAAAATTAGCCGGGCATGGTGGCACATGCCTGTAGTCCCAGCTACTCGGGAGGCTGAGGCAGAAGGATTGCTTGAGCCCAGGAGTTTGAGGTTGCTGTGAGCTAGGCTGACACCACGGCACTCACTCTAGCCCGGGCAAAAGAGTGAGACTCTGTCCCAAAAAAACAATAAACAAACAAACAAAAAAATATATACCAGGGTATCTTTCTATGCCAATAAATATATATCTAAATTAAAAAAAAACGATCCTATGAAGTGCACACTATTGATCTCATCATCATCCTCATCCCTGTTTTACTGGTGAGGAAACAGAGGCACTGAGAGCTTTAAATAATTTTCCCAAAAGTGAAATAGTCAATAAATTCAAATTTGGAATTTGAATCCAGGAAATCTGGCTCTCGAGTTGGTGCCCATAGTGCCTCTCATGTCCAAACATTCATTCTAATCAGAATAGTAGAATTCAAATAATGTGTCATAGTATCTAGAAAATGTCCCCAACTTGCTTTGGGTAGGAAGACCAAATTTAAGGGTGAGTTAAGACTAATACATCTTTTCTCCTGCAAGTGATCGTGATGGTTATGGGGAAGGAAGTTTCACAATTGATTCTGCTCCCTTTGTGTATGGAGTGTATTTGCTTAAATGCTTAGGATTTCACAGATGTATCTGTATGACATAAAGGTATTTAAAAGGATTTAAAGTTTTCTGAATTGGCAAGGTATTGTCCTCCACTTGAAAAGGTAGATGGATGGATAAATACTTGAAGAATCCAGTCTATGAATTGTTGAGGTTATGATTAGGATAGTGGAAAGAGTATGGTCAATCAGGAATCCTGGATTCTAGCTTTGGCTCTGTTACTGATTAGTTCTCTGACGTTGGATAAGTGACTTAACATTTCTGAGTCTCAGTTTCCCCATCTTTAAGAGGATTAGATGATCTCTCAGGACCTTTCCAACTTTAACATTCCATGTTTTAAGAGATTAAAAGAAACAAACAGTGGAGAAGTAGAGAAAAAGTTTTAAAAACTTCCATGAATGAAGGAATAAAGTCAAGCCTTAGCCTCACCATTTTTAATTATCCTTGGATTGTGGCTGGAATTGAGAAACAAAGAGGAAGATCGATGACCCTCATCCTCCACAATGTGGCTCAGAACTGGGTTTGCTCACATTAAAGGAAAGGAAAGGAAAGTAAAAAAGAAATCTTTCAAACCAATAAAGCTAATTTCATGTGAATTGGCATCAGTGCAAAATAAATTAGATGAGTAGTTTACAGTATATCTCCCATAATAATCTGGCTTGTCTTGAAACATTGAGCTTTTTAAACAAACTTTACTGCCTGGTCTATGGCTTTGTGGTTCCATCGTGTTCAAGGAAAAATGCTGACAAGTTGTTTTCTGTTTCCACTGGCAGCATTACTGTTTTTAAATTGAAATGATAAATGGTTGGGTATGGTGCGATGGTTGAGCTCTGAATTCTATAGCAATATTCTATATTTCCCTTCAATGAACACATTTTTTATTTCCAGGTAGATTTCCACTGTGTTAGAAAAAAAATGATCATAATGTAATAATTGTACTCAATAAACAATTACATGGATTTTGGTCCCAGTACTAAAAAAAGTCCTAATTTTCATTATGTGGAAGTGAAGACCAGGGAATTCTGAGGACATCCCTCTTTGTTTTTTCTACTTGGGGAAACCCAGGTGTGGAGAATATTTTCCTAATTTATTTTTATCCGTGCCTTTTGAAGCGTTTGAGAACAGTTGATTTGTATTTTCTCCATACACATTGCCAAAGACAGTGCTAGAGACCTGGAAAGACTCACTTTGATCTGAAGCTAGTTTTACTTGCCATGTGCTTGTGCAATTGAGCACCAGCTGATAATCAAAACCAACTTCCCAAACTTGAGCTTAGTCCTTTGACGCCTCGAATCTTTGGGGGAAAGCTTATATTAATACCTTTATATCTTCAGCTATCAAATGAGCTGATCCCGGTCCCAAACAACATTATACTTAATGCTGTATAATCGTCATGGAAGATGGGGCAATCACAAAAGATTGCTTTTTGTGTTAAGTACTGTGTGTATCAACAAAATTACTCATAGGCGAAGCTTACTTATCTTGGGATTCCTATGACTCCCCTGCTTGGTGTCCACCTAACTCCCACTGCTAATCTCAGCATAGTCCCAGCATTCCCCATGTTCCCAGTGCCTTCATGAATTCCTGAATCCTTCCTACGTTCTGTCTCTATCTCCTTCTACCTTCATCAAAACTTAATCATCAGTTACCTCATAATTGTAGGCTTCTGTCTTCCATGGTAACAATTGGTACTTGAGCAAGTCACTTGGTATCTGGGCCTCAGTTTTCTCAAAGTAAAATGAAGGGATTGAAGTAAATGGCCTTGAAGTCCCTGTCCAGTTCTAAAATGCACATTAATACCTACATTAATGTATGATATAATAAAGATGCATCCATTCCTGATAGAGGAGTTTGGTGGAATCATAAAGGGTAGATTCTGGCAACTCTCTGGGAACATCATGATTTAATCCAGTTAATATCATTTTAGGACACTGATGATAGGCATTTTGGAGACTTACTCATGAATTTCGATTTCCTTCAAATCACCCTCTATAAATGGCTACCCATTTTGCTTATCCCTATTGGTTAAGCAACTTTCTCTGTTGGTTTACAGATAGCAAATATTTCACAAACAGAAGAAGGTATTTGTATTTATTCTTTTGGATTTAATTCCTCACACATTTAGTTGGGGTTAGATCCTCTTAGGAAATAATATTTCTGAGGAGTTTCTTTAGTAAACTTTCTTTTACTGTTAGTATCATCCTGGCCATACTTTCCCAGGTAATTCATTATGATCAATTCTTCAGGATATTGTCTCATCCTAAAAGTGATCGCCTCTCATAAGAGCTACTCACGGATCAGATTTTTTTTTAAGTTAAAAAAAAATCTCCTCCTGAAACACAGCTCATCTAGTGATATTATCAAAAAGCTTCCTAATCAACTTTTGGGCATTTTAAACTTCTATAA
Source organism: Propithecus coquereli (assembly GCF_000956105.1). NCBI lineage: Eukaryota > Metazoa > Chordata > Mammalia > Primates > Indriidae > Propithecus > Propithecus coquereli. The sequence continues at coordinate 3,086,668 of NW_012134303.1, read as the reverse complement.
CAAGAAACCAGCTTGATTTTACCCAGGTTAAGGAAAAAGACAAACTATGGTGGATTTTTGTTTTGTTTTTTTTTCTTTTGGCTTCTCTTTCTTTTAAAACAAAGAACAAAATGACAAATCCAAATTTGAGACATCTGGATGTTTCCCATCATGTGGCTTAAACATCTGCATTTTTTCACTTCTCATCCAGATGTTTTGGTCTTATGTAAACCTAGCTAAAGTGAAGCAGAATATCAAGCAATCATCTGGGGACTTTGATTAACATGGACAGCAAATCTGAATAATCCATGTTCTGAGAGTCCTGTTTTTTGTCTCGCTCAGAACACATTACTAATGAGGTCAAAGTTACTGTAGGTTTGTTCCCTGTATGGGCCAGTTAGCTCTGATCTGTTCCATGACCATGGAATGCACCTCTAGCCTCAGCCAGCTGTCTGGAAAATCAGTGTCCTTGGTCATACAGACAATCACACAAGAAACTAAATAGCCAATCTCTACCACTTGGAAAGTAAAACAAAAATGCATTTCCTGTGGATGGTGGGTCAGAAGTGCCATTTTTTTTATAAAATGATGATAGTAACTCTTAGTTCTTATTTTGTACCAAACACTGTTCTAAGCACTTCACATACATTAACTCACAATGTTGACAACAATCCTATGTGTATTATTGTTGTCCCTATTTTATAAATGAGGAAATGGAGGCATAGAAAGGCTAAGTAAATTGCCCCTGGTAAAAATGGATGGCATTGAATTTTTTCTGGGCATTTTTCCACATTCACTCTATCAAGAAGGTTTCAATGTATTAACTGCCCAGAAAATACATCAAAAGAAGATAGAAACTTGGAAATTTCTGTATACTGAATTCATTGGTGGGACTGCTACTGTGGCAAGCCCCGTGCCCAGTAAAGTAGGTTAATCTAATCCCTATTCTTCCACCCAATATAATAATTACAGCATAAAAGTACCCTTAGCAAAAAAGAAAGGCAATGTTTTTGTTGGCAATAAGTCAGCATATAAAGTATGTATTTAGGAAAAAGGACTATGTGGTTAGGGGCAATGAACTATGTTGGGTGGCCTCATAGAACTAAGTTGTCTGAATGCTCTGAGCAAGAGTGATTTGTGTGACTGGCAGAATGCTTAAGAAACTTTGATCTCCAACCGCAAATTGACTTAGAGTTCTAAAATGCTAGACCTAGACAGGATGTAGAGAGATAATCTAATACATTTTTTTCTTTCTTTTTTAAAAACTGCAAACAATAAAAAAAAATGCTTGCTGAAAGAAGCAACTGAAAAAATATCCCTGTTATATTTTCGAAGGACTGTAGGAATTGAAACTTCACAGATGCTCCCAAATCCACTTGTCCATTTAATCCACAAATGTGATGTGAGCACCTACTCTGTGACCAGCACTATTATGGATGCTTGAACTATCGTAAAGAATAAGATGGGGGCCACTGATCTTCAGAAACTCTCCATCTATTCTGGCATTTTCTACTTCAGAAAGTAAAGGCTCTCCTTCCTATAACTTTCCGGCCTATATTTCGGTTCAGCTTCTGGTGTTATGGAAAACAATTGCTAGCATGCTAGTAATGGAGACTATGTTCATTAAACCCCATTTCTTTTTCCTTCTGGGCAAACAGCCAGACTCCATTTCCCACTCACCCACCAACTCTGTTTCCCCCTTGGAATGTGAATGATTTTTATGGGTTATCTTGTGTCAACCTCCATGCTTTCTCTCTTTACCCATCTACTGGCTGAATGGAGAGGACTCCTTGGGCCTAGAGGAGAGCAGAGCAACAACATGGAAAGAATTTGTCTCTGAATGACTTTGGAGCAGAGCCCCTCTCCATATCCGTCCAACCTTCATTAGACTGTGATGTGAGCAAACAATACATTTTTATTGTGTTAAGATAGAGAGATTTGGGGGTTTTCATTAACACTTACCCTAATACAATCTCCCTTATGAAATTTCCTTCATAATCGTAAAGATGTTAACCAGCTAATCACTTTCACCTTCAATTTTGGTGAAAATTGGGTTCCTGGCTTACCAGGTTACCAATTCCTTTCCTTGTTCTTCACAAGACCAGTCTGCACTTCCTCTGACCACTCCAACATACTTCAACATATCCCTTGTTCTTTGGGAATCTTGCCCAGATTATCTATTTTAGACCTGGGGACAAATATGCTCAATCCCTGCCTCCTGGAGTTTGTTTCCTTCTGATTCTATCACTTCTACGCCTTCATTTTATTAATAATATCACAGTTCTTTCCAAATCTCAAAGAATTAGGGTTAGCGTTAGGGTTATGTTAGATTTGTGACCAAATCTCTCAAGAATTGAGATTTGGAAATCCAAATGAGGTGAGAAATTTAAACAGAATCAGAACATGGCACCTAAAGGACCAAACTCCATCAATTCCTTCTTTGAGAATTTCGGATTACGATTAGTAGAGTGAATGCAATTATTGTTTCTAAACCAGATTGGCAGAAGCACTTTGCCTTTCCTTGCCATTACCCTCCTCCAAACACTGCATGGGGTGCACCAGTAGCAAATGCACCTATCATTGTGTCTCTATTTTTGTCCTGACAGTGTCAGGATGCTCAGTTAAAATGGTAGTTAAACACTAAAAAAGAATTCTGTTGATACAATAGACTTTCTTGATCCTTGAAGTCTTTATTAACTTTGTGTTTTTCTTCATTTTCCCCTTTTTGAATCAACACATCCTGCTTATTTGTCTTCCTCCTCAGATCTGCCTTTTTCTGAGGGTATCTATGTTACCACTCCTAGCTGGTCTCCCTGCCTCCTTTTTCCGCCCCCTATCTAACTCTTCCTGTATCTGCTATCAGATGAATGTCCCAGCACCTCTTCCAGTCTTCTTATTATGTCCCCACACAGATTTCTGCTCTTGCCAGCCAAATATGCTTGCTATCAGCTAAATAACACTTATTCTTCCTTCAATCTTCACATGTGCTATTCTCTATACTTGGGAAATTCCCGTTCCTCACCAGTGTTTCCTCTATTCCAAGCTTATCCCTTGCCCAAGTCAGCCCACTTCATTTATCTGTTCTGTGTGTACAATATTAATTTTCCTACACTGGAATGTGTTTTACAAATACCCCTTTCTTCATGCATATGATGTGTAAACTATTTGAGAACAGGGCCTTCAATTTTTAATAATATTTCTATTATACTTTATGCACTGGCCAGTACACAGTGGGCACTCAATAAATACTCATGATTGACTTTAGTAACATCTGGAGAAAATGCGGTTGAGCCAACATCAGTGAGCACTTGGGAAGACAAACTTGGATGGGTGTAGGTGATTTTACAAGTTCCGATATCACAGTAATTAAATGGAGTGCTGAATAACTGCCTTCAATTTCCTGTGGCTGATTTCAGTTCTGAGCAAAGGCAAGTCTGATGTCAGAGTTCAAGGTGAATGATTATTGTTTATCAAACTGCCCCATACATTATCAGAGAGCCTCAATGTTCAACACTGTGACCTCCTATCAGACATCTTAGAACAAAAATGCATGAGTAATAGACAAATTGGAGCCAGATAATTTTCAACATTAAATTCTGTCCCAGAAAAGAGCAACAACAATTGCAAGTGTTCAAACTTAACTGGTCACCATGGAACTATTTTCTGTCTTGAGTCTGGTTTTATCAGTTCAGTATCTCACCTTGGGAAATGAATACATGAAATGTAAAGATTTATATGTGCAATTTTCAGGATATTTCCCTTGGTCGTTACTTACTTTTCGAGAAAACACTTGGTAAAAATCAACCAATTTATTTAAAAACCAAATTCCAAAAGGCAGTAAATGCTTTAAATCAGTGGTTTCATATGCTTGTAAGCCCTTCAAACACAAGTGGGTCAAGGAGTCTCCTTCCTTGTCTTGCCAGATTTTCTTCTTTCTCACACTTAGCATTTTCCAACCAGTTGCAGAAGTTGTCCTTCAGATACTACTCATTTCCATGTCCTCTTAAACTCCTCTATAAACTTCTCTTTCATAACTGAACCATGTTTCACCCTCTGATTGCACCGTTTTCCTCCTTTTAAGCCCCAGAATGTTAACCATCAATCCTCAAACAAAATAACCTCTTGCATGATGCTGCCTCAAGTCCAAGCCTTACCAGAAGCCTACAAGTCTCTTCGTACCCATATTTTTGAATGAGTGAGTGAAATCAAACCAGAGTTGGGTATAATTCAATTAAGGCTTAGAGGTGGGGAGGACAAACATCTTCTTTTCAGGAACCACCCAACTATCTTTCAAAGTCTCCACAGTTGGATTGAGGCCTGTAGATTACCAAATACATCAAATTTCATATTTTGCCAAATTAAACCCCTGTACAGGTTGTCCATCTGCCTAAGCATTGTTTGTTCTCTATGTAGTTTTAATTTCCTGTTTACCTGTTGCTTTTGTGTATTTCTCATTTGTCTCATCATTTCTGATAGTTTCAACATGTTTCACCTTAATATAACCTCAGTTTTTAAAAGTATGTATGCTTACATACAATAACATAATGATAAATTTGTTATGAACATATGAGAACTAGTTGTATCATTGTTCTTCTAGATTTCCAAAATCCATTTCAGTGGAAAATGGAGAAAAACTTTTTCCCACTGTGAATGCAACTGGGAAAATACATCACGTTCTAGACTAAATACTTACGGGCTGTATCTTTTAAAAATCTCAGATGAAAATTAAATTTTGAATTGCCATCTAGAAATAAATTTTTATAGATAGTGTACACATTGGTTCCTGAAAATGGTAGAAAAGGTTTCTTGTCAAGTTCCCCAGCACAAGTGTGAATGCTCTGTTTTTGAGTACCTACTAGTAGTGAAAGGACACATTGTGGCCAGCCAACTCAAATTGCTACCCACGTTTAATCATTGTAAATAAAGGAAGCAGAGAGACCCATGTTATATTTTCAGAACTGGCATGCTCAATACAGAACTATTAGTTTAAAAATACCACTGAACATTCTATTTGAATTAATCTAGATTTCTGTGAAAAATAAAATAATGAAAAGTACAATTGGTCACTTAAACATATGCTACTCACTTCATGCAGATTATTAACTTAGTAATTCCACATGGCATTAAAGAACAACCAGAGTAAATACAACTTTATAACACTTGGAAAACAGTTCAGAATTGATAAATTTCCATTTTGAAATACTTATAGTTTTTACAGAACAAAATCACCTTTCTCAGTGGAAAAAATACATCTATGAAACACCTACATGTGCTGAACAGGACTTTTCAGAGGAAAAACTAATTGTCCCACTGTGAAATGAACATGTATCACTGCTAAGCTTTCATGTACTGTTGGTGCATAATGCATCTTCTGAACGGCTGGATAAAGAAAAGCAACAGAGAAACAAGTGCTTTGAACAAAACTCATGGATCACAAAGAATCAATAATGGAAAGATGTTTAAGGAAATAACCAAAGCATATTATCTAATGTTCAATTATACATTTGGGCTTCACAATTACAGGAGCTGGGCAAATTCTTAATTTTTACACACTGTGTACATTTGTCCTTGTTTATATTTGTCCAAGGACATGATTTAAGAATCATTTGCAAAATGCCAGAATCAACCTTGATTAACAATTGACACCCACAGGCATCTAGGTGGAGAGCACATCTAATTTGATCAATTGGGAAGAACGTAAAGTAGTAATCCACAATAAATATTAGGATAGGAGCACATTCCTTACAGCAAATAGGCAATATCTTAGATTATTCACAGGGATTTTCTGGTATGGTACAGTCACAGTCACTACGTGAGGGTGGAGAAGTTCAGTCTATCAAATACACTCTTTGAAGCACTGGGAATAGAGATACTTCTGCAGGATCCTTGCACACACGGCCAAGCAGACACTGTGTATGTACAGAATAGTCTGTTTCACAACTACATTGCAGATGAGAATCTCTGCAATTGTCGCTGTACCACTAGCAAACTGAAAGCATTCAGCACTTCATCTGTCAATACTGTTGTATTACTGCTTTTCAATTGCTGACACTTGCAGTCAATATGTATTTAAATTCGAACTCCAACGATGCTGATGAAAAGCAGGAAGACGTCTGCATCTTCTTATAACACTCTCAGCAGGTCAAGAGATCATTTGGTAAAAAATCCAAATGTGAATTTGTTAGCAAACAATAAAATGTACACTTTAAAATGTGTTTTCAAAGTTGTAAAATTTTTGAAATAAGTTAGAAAGCCACAAGGGTTGTTCAAAATCATCCTAAAAGAATTCACAGCCTGTCTGTTCATTTGCTTAAGAAATGCACATTGTTTACCTACCTACCAGTTTGCCTACAGAAGATGTGCTTGCCTAATAAATCTAAAAGCTGTTATTATGAGCTGTTGATTTAGTCTACAGAAGTTGTCCATTATGTTGAGGAAGTTCTAAACGTTTCAATCACATTTTTTTTCAACTGATCTTCCTTTCCAATCTTCCAACTGGAGTGCTTTAATATTTCTTTCTTGATAAATTCCTGATTTTTCAGGACTCTATGGAAATTCTCTTTTCCTCTTAAACTCAGTTTAGAATTTCCAAATTCAATTAAAGTCTTTAAGCCTTCCTTATTTCAAATGCCATGGAAATACTGAAATATTCATAAATATGGAGAAGGTAGCTCACCTAAGCTTGCAGTCCACGTGGTATCATAAAACCTACTCTAAAACAACAGGATTTTAAAATTTTTGTTTTCAGGAAGAAATCAAAACTGTACATTGGAACAAGGTGCCATACTACAAAAGCAGGTCCTTCTTTCCCCCCACTATTCTGGAAATGTAAACAAAAATATTTAAGTACAAAAGCGATTTCTGTGCCTTTTTCTTCAAACATTTTGTCAGCACCTCACTGTTATTAGGTGTACTTTATGCTTGGTATAGCAGAAATTCTGTATGCTCGTATAGCTGTTCAGGGAATTCAGATTTTTCACTACCAAATATCGCTGGTGAAGCTAAGCTCTTTGGATGATAAAGGTAGCAGAGAACTGTTCCTATGAAATTCCGGGGTATCTTTCAGGGCATTATTAAGGGGCAGCTGTCCATTGAGTAGCGTCAGAGGCAGGTTACAGTAAGTGTGGTGGTTGCCTAAGGAAGGTACTGGCAAGGTGGTAGTTGGCATGTCGTGTTTATACCCTCTGCAACAGTGCCTCATTTCCATTGAATCTGAGTGATGGAAATCAGGGAGATCAGCTTGAGATGACGCCAGAGTGGCCGAGGTACTGGTCATGGCAATAGAGGGTATAGGCTGGAGTTCTCCAAAAAGTCCTTGTTCTGCAGAGTCCAGAACATGGCACCGAGACAGCATTTCTTTCTTCTTGATGGGCATCTCATATACTAAGTGCTTCCAAAATTTAGAATTTAATTTGCTGCTTTTGGGTCCCTTCCACTTGATCAGGGACAGAAGTTTGATGCTGCGCTTTAACGATTCCACTTCCTGGCAATTCACCTTCCCTTTTAATTCTGTACACTCGATCAAAATCACCTTGATTTCTCCACTGACTAGCATGTTATGGAGTCTGCTTTCCAGTTCGAAAATACTCCATCCCCGTCTGAGAATATAGTTGGGAGTTAGCACGATAATAAGTCTTCTGCTTTGCTCAACACATCTTGTGAGATCTTCAATGTATGCTACAAATCACAGAAAGAGAGAAAGAGTAAAACAAAGACATTGCCAGTCTTTAAAGAACCAGGTTTGCACTCTAGTATAGCAAAGATCCAGTCTTTCACTAAAGTCCATTACACTTGCTTTTCTTCTATTGCACATTCAAAAAGCCTGTTTCCTTAAAGACAGAAATATTAAAAAAACACTGCTTATGATCCTTATTTTCTCTGCCCTCGTCATTACTTACAGCGTTCTGTTGGTTAACACAAACTCTGGTTTCTTCATAGCTTAGGTGGCATTTTAGTGACTTTTGTTTATTTAATCATTTAATTGAAGGCAGGCTTCCAGGCTAGTACTCTAAGTGAACAAGCAATCAATGGGTCAATGAAAAGAGAAATGGAGCCTTTTAATAAATTTCAGGGTTCCTGCATTTATGGGTTGGGTTTGGTTTTCCTCGCTAGTTTTCTTTTTTATTAATATTATTTATTTCTCAATGACAAATACCAATTGTATATATGACCCCTAGTCTTCAACTACTAGACGAGTAGAGGGGCCCTGAATATTAACTACTTAAGAGATAATTGTGATATATAGATGGTGGAAAATTCTCTTCTAGAATCATAGCTTGTTTCTCAAAATACCTTCTGTCATTTGCAAATTTAGATTCTCCATTGTGCCCTTCAAAGCCGGAGATAGGGAAGTGGCATGTGCCCATGAGTTTAATTTGAACCAGCTGCTTTTTATTCCCAGGAAGAGTGAAGGGTAGAATTGGAGGTGGGGGATGGTGTGGAATGAACGGGTGAAGGAGGAGGAGTCTACGAAGTGAAAAGTAAATCTTTGCCCTCCTTTGTGAGGCAATTCTGAAAGTGAGGCGAATATGTTATGGCTTTTGCATGGCAGAAAGACACTCAACTAGCTCTCGATTTGTTTACCCCATGGAATAATCCCTTTGCAATCATGCTTCCCAAAGTCTTATCTGCCAAAAAGGGAAACGCACACATGTGTTAACAAATGGAGACTTGGACACAGGTGCTGCACCAGAGAGCTGTCTTTACTAAGCAGAGCACAAGGCCTTGTCTCATGTACAGTGCCCTCTAGCAGAAGCAGTGCTTACAGAAGCGTAGCAACATTTGTCACCGCAAATCTGCCCAAGGTTACAGACTGCTTTCAAGGAGTCACATCGAACACATAGCGTGGGGCTACCAAACAGCCCGGTACAAGCCATTTGAAAAGAGAAACTTATTTTACAGAAGGCATATTTTACAGATGATCTCTCTTTTCCAGAGTTTATTTTCACCACTTGGCAGCAAGAAAACTTCCACAAGTGAAAATGAGCAAACTTTCTATACACCCTACAGGTAAACAAAAGACTTTTTAAGAGATACACATAGAATCACCCATTTAACAATTTGTTGTTACTGCTGTTTAGGTTTTGACTTAATACATTTCAGGACTTTCTCATGCAGTAGTTACAATGACTGTATCTGAGGGAGAAGGCAATTTCTAAGTAGGGAGGGAACCTCTTAAGAGTTTTTTTATTCTTAAGAGTGTTTTATTTCAGAGATTACTTATTCAAGGGGGAAAATCAGCAGTGAAATCTTCAAAAACAAAACAAAACAAAAAGCACCACACAAGTAGCAATGGGGAAGTTATCACTCTGTAATTATCACTTAGAGAACTGGTGAAACAGAATGGAAGGAAAGGTAGAAAGTTTCAATAGAGTGGAAAAATACTATCCCAATGTATCAACAGCTCTGACTCTTCATTTTCTTCCTTTCTTTCTGCTCCCAAAAAGAAAGAAGTTATGTGGGAAGCTTCATCATTAGAAGTTGGATCTGTAAGATACAGTAAAATAAACTATCATGCATTTTTCCCAGGATTCTTTTCACCTTTCCTCCCAAACAAAACAAAACAGAACAAAACCCAAACCCAGAACCATGGTATAAGTGCAGGAGCCTATGAAAATCAGTGCAGGAGTCTATTAAAATAACAGTTTTACCAGGTGAATTATGAGTTAATTGTTAATTTTTTTCAAGTTAATTTATTTAATTTAATTTTTCAAACAAATTGCAACAATTTGGATGGAACTGGAGACCATTATCCTAAGTGAAATGTCTAAAGAATGGAAAAACAAACACCATATGTACTGGCTATTAAATTGGAACTAACTGATAAGCACACATGTGCAGAGAGGGAAGTAAATTTGAAAGGAAATCAAGCAGGAGGGAGGGGGGAGGAGGGGATGGGCTCTGACTTGAGCATTACAAAAGCCATCTATGTAACCAAAAACATTTGTACCCCCGTAATACTTGGAAATAAAAATAAATAGATAAATAAATACTTTGTTAATTTTATAGAAGGATTCTTCACAGAATAATTTACCAAGGGGTTACTGTGAGTAATATTTGTCCCTCTCTAATGGTAGCTTGTAATATAACTTTTAAAACTGATCTGTACAAACCCTTGTCAGGAGGACTCTGTCACATAAGGTGTACCTCTAGAAACAACACTATTTCTGTGTGCTAAGATGTAGTCTACATGTACTTTTAAACTAGACTTTTAAAAAATCAAGTTTGATCTATACATGTCTCCACTGAAAAGAAAATTACAATCCGGGTGTCCACAGTCATAGGACAAACTACACACATATGTGCTATTTCATGTGATTGAGATCTCATGGGCTTTGGGGCTTTGCTAGCCTCTTTCTGGGATGGGGGAGGGACCAGGGTAACATTTTTTCCCCATTAGCGTGGTTCTCCTCCTTCACCCGTATATTCTATTTTGCCATTTGCCAGCTAAGCAGAATGCAACATTTAGGGTTCTTGGGGCTTCTCAGCGACTCATTAGACAGAATTTACATTTGCCCCCAGAAGGAAGGCCTGTCAGGACAGATCCCACTCCACTCAGCTGCACAGGGTGTGGGTGTTGAAGGGAACCTTGGAGAGAGGGAGTGGTCCCTGTCTCCTGCATACTACACTGGCTGTGCTTATCCTGGCAAAGCCTAGTGGAGAGTTGAGGCAACCATCCAGATAATTCCGGCTGAAAACCTGCTGTGGAAGAAAAAAGGTCTGAATTATCCTGGTTTGCCCTATGTATACATTAATCATATGCACTGGAGTCAGTCAGTCAGTACATCAAAATTTTCCCTGGGTAGACACAGCCCAAGTGTCCCAAAGAAAACATGAGCCATTTGCTTGGGCCCTGAATCTCGTGTTCCATTTCACTTGGTGAAAAACCAAGTGGAAGTTTTCAGATGTGAAGCCCACATTTCACTTCTTGGGATGGCGATCAGTGGCTGGGCAGCAACCTCAATGTTTGAAAGCAGCTGGGGAGGTGCCTCTAAGAGCTGCCTGGCTCTAAGGAAAAGAAGGAGAGACTGTGCCCTAGCTTCCATATTCTGGCTCGCTCTCTGTTTTTCTCTCTTCTTCTCCCTCTTTTCCCCCCTCTCCCTTTCTCTTTATCCCTTTTTTTTGCTTTTTCTGCCCTTTCCTTCCTCTTTTCCTTCTACCTGCTTCTTTGCTTGCTTTCTCTTTCTTTATGTCTGTCCCTCTCTTCCTCTCCTTCCTTCTCTCTCTTATCTCCCTCTGCCGTCCTTCTTCCCTCCTTTCTTAAGTCTTTTCTCTTTGTCTTTGGGGAAGAAACAAAAACCTAGCCATCATGGAAAATATAAGTAAATGAGGAAGAGACCAAATTGACAGAGTTCATATTTTTTTACTTGCTAATCTTTAGCCAGGGAATTGTTACTGGCGTCTACGAAGCAAGTGCCCCAAATAATCCCCCCTCAGCCTGGGGTTGCACATCTGCCTCCAATGACTTTGATTTGGAGGCTGATCCATTAGGCACATGTCCAGTTTTGTATGGCCTGTGTGAGCTACAAATGATTTTTTACATTTTTAAAGAGTTGTAAAAGAAGAAGATGATGATGATTCAACTGAGACCATATATGATCCACAAAGCCTAAAATATTGACTATCTGGAGCTTTACAGAGAAGGTTTGCCACCCCTGAATTATAGACCAAGCAGGGTGGTTAGGTTTGGAAAAGTTCCAAATAAACTAAGCAGAAACAGGTATCAAGTTAAGACATTGCTAGTTCATAGTTAGTGTAGTCTCTGACAGGCAGTGGGGTTTGCCCTGGTAGGGCTGTGGTTTTGTGGGAGACATTTTAGAAACCTTCAGAAAATGTTTTAAAAAGCTTGTTACCACGAAGAGATAATAAAGAAATGTTTTTAAAAAAAAAAATCCCTAAATCCACAGCACATATGAATACTCACTAAATCTTGCCCTGACTTGTTCAGGAAAATTTAGCAATTGAGTAGCAGGAATCCCATAAAAGACTCTTTTTTTGCACATAAAAATATAAGATATCCCTTAAATAAAAGGTCACTAAGTCATTTCTTTGCAAATTTTGGTTTGATGTTACTTCTGATGACAGAAAAGACCAAAGGGGATTGTGTCTGATAGGCTTCTGTTTCTCTAGACAATTCTGTGAAACCACAGCAGATTATCAGACACGAAACAAAGCCAAGTACATTTAAACTATTTGTGATCTTCACAATCAGATGAGGAAAAAAATCTCCGTGAACATAGTTTTGATTGGGGTGTTTAATTTGGTATAAATTCATTTTTCACATTATAAGTATAAATGCAAGGACACTTTTTCTTTTGTCTATGCAGGGAGTTGACAGAGAAAAAATATTCTGGAATAAAATACATCGTCACTAGACTCTCTTTGGGAGTTGTGTACCTATTAGAGAAATAAAAAAAGATCATGCCAGTAGCATCGGTATTGTAGGAAGCAAGGAAAGTGACTGCCTAAAACTTTATGAAAAACAAAACAAATCCAATTTTAAAATCTTTTCCAGGGACAGTTGCATAAAACAAAATTCTGGTACATTTAGAGGAGAAATAGAATTGGATCTAGAAAATGGACTTGAAAATAAACTATGCCATTTATTAACAAAGCAAAAAGGCAAACTGAAAGAGGAAATAAAGAGACAAAATAGAAGCAGAAAGAACGGCAGCCTCGAGAAATTTCTTCTAATGGAATGCATATACTTTTCCAAAGGAACTCAATACTCTCCTAATTCCCAAGCCTCTGAGTCTGCTGCAGATGTAGGCAGAAGAAGAAGGGAGAAAAAAACTCTATATTCATGAATTTCCATGTGGTCTTGCTACTGCCTATTCACCATCTGATTTCTCAAACTAATCAATTATCTCCTTACAAATTATATTTGTGTTGACACTTCCGCTTATATCAAGGTTATTATCAGGAGCATGTAGCATTTTTTTTAAAAAAGTTAAAAGACAAATAACCTGTAGACAAAGGCATAGTTTATTACTTTGCCAGATTCAAACAATAGTGCTTCGATATGCTTAAACCCACAGCTATGTTTAGCAGGTATTTGTTAAATGGACACATCATTAGGATGAGACAGGGTGCATCAAAACAGATCATGCTCTACTAAATTTTTGGAAACATTAGCTAATTGATAGCTATCAACAGTGATATTTATCAAATCTATAGGTTTTATATCAGGACTTAAAATCAAGCCCACACAGGTTTCCCATGTGTCAAAGAAAAGTATATTATTCACCACTATATATTTGGGAAAAATATCAGACCACCACTATATATTTGGGAAAAATATCAGACCTTTGGTATCACTAGAGGCTTACAGTAGGTACTTTATAATGTAGTCTCACTGAAAATACTATCTGGATCATAAATAATGATGCTAAATACTAGCCTATCGGAAGAGTTACAGAGGTTGACTCTATCTTGGCTGATGTTGCTAAAGCTTTTGGATCTTGATTCTGCCTCTGGCAGATGTATGATTCTGTCTCTGTTGTCTGCCAAAGAGATTGAGGCTACACAGCATTTATTTAGCCAGGTGTCTGTGTGTGTGTGTGTGTGTGTGTGTGTGTGTGTGTGTGTGTGTGTGTGTTTATACAGGGGGCCTTTCTAACTGTATGTGACATTCCTTGCCCTGCAAAAACCTTCCTTACCCTCTTGTCTTCCAAGTCCTTGGCTTGATAATTCACAGTTAGCTGGGCTAAATTTCCTAGCCAGGAGTTTTTTTTTTTTTTTCCTCTCTTGACTGGTATAAAGGTCCTAAGTAATTCTGATTAGTAGTTTGCTCAGCAGTTAACATGGATTTGCTGAGACCTTGTGAGTGCAGGGAACTTTGTTTATTTACAGCTTTGACTTTAGAGGCTATCTTTCTAGTAATGAGCCCTTTACTTTTGCTTTTGCATTTCACCTGTGGGTAGGAGGGGACACGTGATAGTGGGAAGAATTCACTCTGGAATGCTATCCACATATCTATCTTCTTTCTCTTCTCTCTTCACCTCCTTACAGAGAATAGGGGTAGGGAAGGGGAACTATTTAGAGAATACTGACAGAAAAAAAAATGGAAAGTAGCAAAGAAAGAGAGCCTGTAAAATGTCCTCCCTCTCTTCTCTTCTCCATTCAATTCAAGCCCTAAAAATTTGTAGATGTAACTAATTTCTACCAGTGCAACCTTACTAAATATGGAACAAAGCCACTTGCTACTCACACAGTCTTTTCTGTGTTTCCATTAGTACTTAATCTTATCCTGGTCTTCTACTATGTTTTTTGTTTGTTTGTTTGTTTGTTCGTTTTTTTAAGATGCTTGTCCTTTGTACCACCCACATATTCTACATAATAAATTCTAACCTAAACGTCACACTTTTATGAGAAACCTCGGTCCATTGACTTCAGTATATTTCTGGGCATATTGGAGTACAGTTTTCTCTCTTTTGAGTCTAACATGAAGGGGATGGTGGACGCATCTAATTTTATTCTATGTGAGTAAATTTCACACAATCTGTTAAATTTCCATGGTTGTACATGTTACTCCTGCCTCACACTTTTTAGGTCACAGACATTGGATTGCCTGGAAAGGATTTTATTACTCCCCAGGGACAACTTAATTGAATGGTGTCCAATCTTTTTAGCTATTAGAGGAACTATTGGCAATGAATACTTACAGATCCATGCACAAAAATGTTTTTTTGCATGCCTCACTTCAGAAGTGACTAGGGATCATCTGACACCAGATGTATTCTCCAGTCATTTGTCATTTCATTGTCAGCACAATCACATGCCTAGTTCTAAGCAGTAAAGAACCGAAGATTAGACCAGTAAGGAGTCTAGCAAATGCAAGAATGTAATCAGACATTATAATTTTTCCTTTAAGTTACTGAAGAAGTCCTAGGATTCTTGAGTGAGAGAAACTCATGGAAAACTGAGCATGGAAACAAATGAAAAGACAATTTGATACTTGAGAGGCCAAATTCATAAACATAATTTTTTTTTTTTCTTTTGAGACAGAGTCTCACTCTGTTGCCTTGGCTAGAGTGAGTGCCGTGGCATTAGCCTAGCTCACAGCAACCTCAAACTCCTGGGCTCAAGAGATCCTACTGCCTCAGCCTCCCGAGTAGCTGGGACTACAGGCATGTGTCACCATGCCCGGCTAATTTTTTCTATATATTATTTTAGTTGTCCAGATAATTTCTTTCTATTTTTTTTAGTAGAGATGGGGTCTCGCTCTTGCTCAGGCTGGTCTCAAACTCCTGACCTTGTGCGATCCACCCGCCTCGGCCGCCCAGAGTGCTAGGATTACAGGCGTGAGCCACCGCGCCCGGCCCATAAACATAATTTTAACAGACATGGTTGATCAGCCGTAAGCACAATAGTATTTTTTGTTCACTATTGTATTTCTCCAGTACAATCATGCATGAATAAATCACACACAGATCTCCATAGTCTTCCTATGAATAGAAAGGGAAACTGAGGTAAAAACCTTTGAAGGATTTTTTCCTCTTCAAAGTCTACTTAGACATCTATAGCTTTTTCTAAAGCTTCAGGCAGAACTGGCTTAATTTATAATTATTAATAAATATTGCATATGCACTTTTAAGCATCTTAGTTGATTTCTATTAACGGGAAATAAAAACTACAGGATTGGGTTTTTTCTACTTTTAGTCTTAGAATGTTATTTTCTCCATCTGACTAGTGGCCCACAGCCTGATTCAATAACCTTTTATATTTTTATGTTTTTTAATCTCTACAGAAACGCTGAGATAAGATGGGCCCAAGAGCCTAAATGGTACTCATCCAAAAATGTCCCCAATCTCAGGATCTCAATTGCACAGCTGGGTTCTGTTGGTCACATGTCAGCTTCAGAGCACATCTGTTCATTCCTGAAGGATCCACTAGGCCCCATGAACACAATGTGCTCTGTGTAGAATACTTTACACCACAAAACCCAGCAGCTGCAGGGGTGAGAAAATCTCTACTTCTCAAGTTTGTGTCTCTAGGCAGTTTGAGTAGGGTGTTTTCTATCTGGCTTTCTTTTGGTTGCTTGTCACTTCTGACATTCAGATGCCTGTTGGCAACAAAGTTGCTTTTACTGTTCTAAGGGACAGATGTTTCTAGTCTGGGAAGAGACAGACCAAACTTTTACTGGAAAGTAGGAATTCTTGCCACATTTAGGCACCCAACCTGAGAAAACATAAGGAAGATCCTAGCCACAGGCTCAAGAATGGAAAGGTAGTCACTGCCAGGAAAATAATGTCCAGATCGGAAGACTTAGTTTCAGCATTTAGGAAAAATATTTGCATCAAATCTTACCATCTCTGCTGGTTCATGATGGCCAAAGAACAACATGTCCCTGGTAGGGCGTGTGAGAAGGGTACAGACACCTCCAGTTCACCTTGGAAAGTGACATTTTTGTATTCAGTATTTCTGAGAACTCTTGGTTATATGTGTGTGAGAGAGAAATTTGCATGTGCTTTTGAAACTGTGTGCATTGGAAAGGTTTGTGTGTTGATGAGGTTAAGTTGGAATACTGTAAGAGTGGTACAAAAGAAACTGAACATACATCAAAAGTGAAGACAGTAAACATGAATGGGTTTGTGTCATAGACTTCATCAATTTGATTTGTAGAAAATTATTGTTATAGATCGAGAATGATCTTATGAAGTCTGCTTTTATAGTCCTCAAAGGCCTCATTGCTAGTTTTTGGAGGAAGGAGTAGTCTTAGGTCAACATGTTTTAAATGAGATGTGAGGGACAAACACAGCTTATAATACTGTAACTAGGTTTTTTCCCCTCAGGAATGTGTCTATATTTATATAGTATAAGCTGTTAAATCTGTACCAATGGCTGCAAATACAGACCACAGAAGCTTCTTTAATAACACACATACACCAAGTCCAAAATGTTCTACTCTGTCATTCATGTGTAAATCAAGTATATTATTCATATACTTCATCGACTTCCTGAATGCGTGCTAAAAATGCCAAGGAAAAACTCGTTAATCGTGACATGGTGACTGCTCAGCTAGCTCTGAAATGTTGATGGAAAAGAAAAATTGTCAAAGGGCCTTTTTAAGAGCCTCTGCAGGTTCCACTCGCAAATCGGAATTCAGAGAACATGAATTTCCTCGTTCAGGAAGGAAGGATTAAAATCAAACACCCTCCAGTGGTTGCATCTAAAAACTGCATAGTTGTCCCAAATGGCTTACTTGTAAAAGGAGTCTTCCTGTGTACCACTGAGGACACAAGATCCAAGCCCCTGCTCAGTCTGATGGTTGCACAATTTCAAAGAAAATTAAAATGATTTTCTATGGACTATAAAATCTCTTCCTATTCTAATGACATTGTCTTGGGTGTTTTTATGTTGAATTCCTTTTGGGGGGGGGCAGAGTCTCACTCTGTCACCCAGGCTGGAGTGGAGTGGCACAATCATAGTTCATTGCAGTCTCGCACTCCTGGACTCAAGCGATCCTCTCACCTCAGCTCCCAAGTAGCTGAGACTATAGGCATGAACTACTATCAGCCACATCTGGCTGATTAAAACAAATTTTTTTTTTTAGAGATGGGGTCTTGCTATGTTGCCCAGGCTGGTCTCAAACTCCTAGCCTCAAGCAATCCTCCCACCTTGGCATCCCAAAGTGCTGGGGGGATTACAGGTGTGAGCCACTGTGCCTGGCCTATGTTGAATTCTTTTAAATGCCAAGGTAAACTAGGTGACTTCCTCCTATCATCTCTTATACAGTGTGTTATAGTCAATTAAAATCTTGTAGTTTTGAGTTGGGAAGTTTTATGGCTTGTGCAAGCCTCATACCCCGTGGTAAAGGAGGACTTTCAGACAGTCTATGATGTACCAAAACAATTAATTGATCTCAATCAATTTATCCAAACAACCTCGATGAGGTGTAAAATACTCTACCACCTGTTTGGCTAAATTGATATAGGGGGTTGATTTGACTGATGTGTCAGGTCGTCAAAATGGAGCTCTAAGAGGACACAACTTTGCATCTTTCTCATTCTCAGGCTCTCTGGGTCTCACTCTCACCCACTCACAGTATCTGCTTCATTCATTACACAATAAGCAAGTGTCATCTGCTAAGTCTTAGGTAAAGTGGATCACCTGTACTCCACGTTGTCTCCATTTCCCTTTCTAATGTGCATAACGGTGAAGCACTGTTTTCTAGGTCAGAACAAAGATAATTATTGTTGATATGTTCAGACATAAAGAATGACATTTTTTAGTCACTTGTTGGGGTTGATAAAGACAGCCTATTGTGGTGCCAACAATTATGGAATGCAAGAAGGTGGAAAGGCTGGCATCACGTTGAGTCCTGTTGAAGATGACTGGACATATGATATTGATTTCACTTTGGTAATGATATTACCTTGATACAATTTAGGATATTATCACTCTAAAAATAGATTTGTGCAGAATTTCTACATTTAACAAAATGTTCCTGGTAAAAAACACATAGAAATCTACTGAGTTAGGCCAAAAATAGTAGAAGAGTGTTTTGTAGATATTCTTTCTAATATCTGAAAAAACAAAAGCAATATACTTACTAGCTCATTCTAAGGACTCAGATTATTTTTATGAATTACCCACATTTTTTTTTCTTTTAGTAGAAAAATCATTTTTAAGTTTCACATTCACCTTGTTAAGGGAAAAGGTCTTTCAGATACCGTCATGTAAAAATTTAAGCCCTTATTTATTTCATTCTCATAATTTCCTCTCGTCTTAAACTAACACTGTTCAAAGTCAACAAGCATCTATGAAGCACATAGTGGGCTTAAGTCTTCTGCTAGATGACAATAGGGGTATGAAGATAAATGAGATACAGTCCCTGTCCTCATGGAGTTTATTATCTTGCTGACTAGACAAGACATAAATAGATGGAAAGCTACACACAATTGTAAACCAATACAAAATATCACAGGAGTACAAAATTCACTGTCAAACAAGTAATTATACACCATGAATTCTAGGGTTGGAGAGATTATTATGGGCTTTTCACAAAGGCAGTAATAAGAAGAAGGATAAATAGGATTTGCAAAGGCATCTATGCAGATTGTAGAAGTGTTTAGCTAAGGGTTATGGATGTTATCCTGTAGGAAACAGTGAACAACTCAAGTTTATTGAACACGGAAATGACATGACCAAGGAGGCGTACATGATATTAGTGGGGCTAGATGGATGGGAGGAAAGATAAGGAAAGTAAACAGAT
This sequence comes from Propithecus coquereli, assembly GCF_000956105.1. Classification (NCBI taxonomy): domain Eukaryota; kingdom Metazoa; phylum Chordata; class Mammalia; order Primates; family Indriidae; genus Propithecus; species Propithecus coquereli. The sequence continues at coordinate 3,067,473 of NW_012134303.1, read as the reverse complement.
AATCAACATCTCAGGAGGAAGCTAATTAAGGCCTATACTGGGATGGTAGAAGTGAGAATGAAAAAGATGCAGGGGACACTGGATTTGGGAGAAAGACACAGAAGAATAAAAAATGACTCTAAGATATCAGGATGTTCCCTGGGGAATCAATCAATAGAGGATGGTATTCCAACTCACAAAGTCGGGGGAGATTCCAGAAAGAAAACAGTGAAGAGCATGAGAAGAAGCTTGGGGAATTCTTGCATTTGTGGGACAGGATGGACTAATAAATATTGTTTTGTTTCTTTCCATGCACGTGTGTGTGCATACTAACCTGCATACACCAACATACATAAATATACATGCAACGTAAGAAAAGAGATGAACAACCGACACTCAGTTGTTTTTATCTGTCTCCTGTCATTCTGGTGACCATGGTGGACCGCTGATGATCTGCATAAATGTTATTGAGGACCAGCATGATCCAGCAGAGTGAGAACCAAAGTCAAAGAGATCGAGGTTCCACACCCGCTCTACTGTTTGCCGGCTGTCTGATCTTGAATTCTTTGAGGCTTTGTTTCCTTATCTGGAAGATGTGGATGTAAATACCTGCTCTCTCTCTACACAGGGCTATTGTAAAAATGAAGTGAAATAACATATGTGAAAGTATTTTATATATTGTCAAGTACTGGAAATAGAAGCTTTTTTATCTTATTATTATCACGTGTGTTTAAATTAACATGTTCTGATTTGTAGTTACCAGTTCAATCTTCCCCTTTCAAGGATATTAGCAGAGACACATATGCAAATGAGTTCTAGCAATTTTATTTTCCCTCAATGGCATTTTAAGCTCTTTGAGGGCAGGGACCATATCACAGGCTTCTCTGTATTCTCCTTACATTTTACCGTGTACGCACTCTGAACGTTAACAGGAACAAAGTACATATTTTAACTTGAATCTGAATTTATTTGGAAAGGTCAAATGTAGCTTTCAATATGCAGCATAACTTAAATGTAGCATTCAAGCCTACAGTACTTCTTGAAAATAATTTAGATACACAATGAGGGTGTTGTACCCAATGGCCTCATATACCTTTTTTAAGTGGATTTTTCCATAAATCTGGGAATGAGTGACAAGGCATAATGAGTAACAAGATTGAAAGGCACAGATTCATAATTATTAGTGACAATGATTGTAGGTATAAGTAGAAGTGCAATGACAGAAGACCAGCTTTGGAACTGAAACATACTGAAAAGGCTTTAAGTTTTACAGATTTTTTTAAAGGACCGTCATTTTCTCAGAACGCTAAGGCAATATAATAAAAAACACCATGAAGGCACCATTTAGAAACCACACCTAAAATATAAGTGAGAATGCCTTTAAAAAATTCAGATGGTAGAAAGTCAGAACATAGGCATTGGGGAGAAATTTGAATTTACTAAAATCTGTGAGAAACAACTGTCTAAATACTTGGCTCTGATGTTTGAAGCTTTCATGTAACTTCCTAGAAGAAATGGAATGTTTTAAATACAAAACTTGAAAGTACTTACTTCCACTCGGAATCAGGTCCCTTTCTGGGATGAAGAGTTTATATCCATAGTGTTTTTCTAAGACATCTGGCAGTATTTCAAGAGCAAACTGCTCTTCTTCAGGATTGTCACAGTCTAAAGTATCTTGATCCACTTTTGTGTAAGAGAGATAGGCATCATATTCCTTGTTGTCTTAAATATAAAGAACAACAAAAGGGTTGTAAGTATTAGCAGGTTATCTTTAAGTACTAAAAGTCTGTAGATTCTAACAGGCTGGGATAGCGCAATAATTAGTGACTGTCTTTAACAATTGGAAAAAAATAAGTCACAAGCCATGTTCTAAGAAATCTAATCCAACCTTGTCACATATGAACAGAACTCTTATGGCAATGATCCACGTGTAGTCAGAATGAAATAACAGACAATTATTATTTGTGACTTTCAGCGACTATACACATTTGTGATGTTCAATGATGTGTGAATGATTAGCTCAGCGTGTTTGAATGCAGGACTAAATAGGCCAAAGTCATGGATTTGAACCCTTTATGTGCCAGTTGGCTTGGCTCTGTTACTTGGTCACAGACCATACCTTGTTTGCACAAATATGTGCAAAAGATCCAACAGGGGCTGGGCCCTAGAGTGTGGAAGATTGGAATAATCCAGCCTCACTCCTGGAGACACTACTCACAGCACATGCCATACTTCCAGTTGCTTAGTAGAGTCATCTTCATATACAAAAAGCAGTTCATTACCAAATATCGCAGACAGCAGCTGGGTTTTCACACAAGTGCACTGCCTGTTATTCTTGTTCAGTCCATGGCCAACTAATTTGACACAAGCTTCCAAAAGAAGCCTTTGTTTCAAAATATACATCCTTCCAGTATTGCCAAATTAGGTTTTTCCCTTCACACATTTAGTCAGGGAGTTAACTGTGTTTTGGAGTGTATTTCTTTTCCTCCTTTGCTGTATTGGCTTGGAGCCAGTCTCTCTAAAGAGAAAATGTGCATGTATGCATGCATTTTTTCCTGCAAAATGTTAATGAACACAGTTATTCAAGATATTAGTCCCCATGGGTTTTAGAAGGTCACATTGGAAAAGTTACAGTTGGATTTTCAAAATTCCCTTATGTATAGAAAAATTATTTTTAAAAGTTAATGTAGTGAGCATAGACTCGTGTGGAACTATAAATAAACCCAGTTACTTGCAAATAATAATTTTGAAAGACTGGTAAGCGTTTCAGGATTTGTTTCTAAAACACATCACTATTTTCCATTAAAACAGATCTAATTAGAATATAGCTAAAACCTGACCAAAAGGTAAATTATAGAATGAAGCAGCCATTCGCTTACCCACGCCATTACCTACACCATGATTTGGTTCTACCTGCCAAAGGAGGAACAAACTATATACATACAATGACATATAGATACCCTGTTTTAGGGTTAGACAGAATTCCCTCATTATCCACAGATACCTGAGGTAGGATTATGTTGTTTTAATTCTAGTAAGATTTCAGCCTTCGCCACCCCAACACGAAAGGAACTCTAGTTATTTATGTTAAGATGGTGCCTAAAACCAGGAGGAAGGGTTAATACTCTTTAGCATGTCCTCTGGCTGCAGAAGGCTTCCATAAACCTTGGTTGGGTTACTTGATTGCCTAGAAGCAGATGCACATGAAGGACGGCCCTGGATGGTTGAGGAGATCATTTGGCTTACAAATTGGGCACATTCCACTGTTGTGCATAAAATTCCACTTGGAAGTGAAAATGTTCATAAGCAATGCTAATGGAAGAACCTCCTGGTAATCCTAGCACCTCTGCCCCTGTTCCAATCAAGTGCAGGATGCACCTGCAGGCCCTTGACTTTCTCCAGCTATAATTACTCACCTGGGACTCAGAGCTGCCGATGAGACACAGCTGGAAGAATAAAATAGGCCAAAGGACAAACAACTCCATTCTTATGAGCAGAAGATATTTCATTGTTCTTGGTGGATAGTGTTGCTGCCTCAAACTCCATAATGTCAGACTAGACCCTCGTTGCTCTGATTTTATAACTTTCCTATCTCACAAACCTCCCTAAATTCAACTGCTTATTAATTCATTCAACAATAATTTGTTGAGCATTTATTATGAGCTCGCCGTCTGCAATGGCTATCTGACACCTTGACTCATCTGACCAGACCTTCCAGACTACTGTCCCCTTGCTTGTCCTGACTATGGCTATTTGCTCTACAAACATGCCTAAATTTACATAATCCTGGTTCTGTCCTTATTGACTCCACCTATATCCTGATACTGCAGTTCAATGCTACAAAGACTCTCCTACAATAGTATTTCTATATTTGCATATTCCAAACCAAGTTATAACAAAGAACTTGGTTGTCTTTGATGTGTTTAACACTCAACATGTCTGGATTATAAATTTTACCTAGCATTTTAGAAGTACATCATTCATTGGAAAATAGTTGCCTCTGGTTTCAGTCATGTCCCTTTAAGATGAACTAAAGGTGAAGAGCTTATGGTGGCTGGCCAGAGCAGGAAGAGAGCTCTCAAAGCCACCATGTCAGATGTCCCAGAAGCTCTAGGATGCCAGCTAGTGAGCCAGCAGTGACGCAGATGCCACAGTTTAAAAAATGCACTTCAGCCTTATGTAGACAGCCAAGAAAACCTCATGAATAGTTGCAGCTGTTGCTCACAAAGAGGAGCAAGATGGATCAGGCAAAAGCAACAACATGATGCAAATAAGGTTAACAACAAGGCCTGAAAATTGTTTTAAAACGGAAAGGCACTTCAGTGACACCACTTTTCTAGGCAGGGTTAATGAGCCGCCTTCTGTGCTAAATCATGCTGACCAAGCTCATCTGAGGAACCAGAAAGCAGAGCACAGGGCAGACAGCATTATAAGGAAGAGGGCTGGCACAGTGGTCACCATAGGTGTCCTCTTCCAATGAAGAGACACATTATAAGGAAGAGAACTAAACTTTCTATGGAAGAATTTTCCTGTTGTCACACCTCTCCTCCCCTGTTTTTAAATCTGATTTTAATTGTGTTCACCATCAAGAAGCCATTCCTGTTTACAATCCAGTTTTTCTGTAGCTACGCTAAACACAATGCTAAACCCTTAGCTTCTAAAGTGCAAACAAAGACTGCAACCTTGTTGACTATTACATACCTAGTGCCTACTATGGTACCTGTGTGTATGTGCATGTGTGTGTAGTGTTGATCCAGATGAAGAATGTAAGTAAATGTATCATGTGTAGTAGCTGCCACGGAGTAGACACTTAATAAATATTTAATGACTCAAAACCTGAAAGGTTGAATAAACAAAGCAATCATTGTTTGACGGGCTGAAATGAAATGAATTAAATTTAAAAAATGGCTAAGAAGTCAAAGTTTGTTGGATGGATTTTTATTTTATAAAAAATAAAGCATTTTTATAAGAACTTTCAGGAAATACCACTAAAGATATGGTCAAAGGGAAAACATGAAGAAAAAGTATACAGATAAAATTAAGTTGTGTCTATAAGGTATCAAAATATTTAAATGAATAAATGAAACATTTGGTAGATTATCTGGCTGACATTTGGCATTATGCAACTAGACATTTCTAAAAGAATGTTAAAATTAATTTATTCATCCTCATCATATACCTGCTGACTTTTTTGTACTCCATTCAGCTAGTCCAGAGGTTGTATACTTAAGGTCCAAGTTTCCATGTAGGAATATAAAATATTTTAACTCTCCTTGAAGTGCCCTCTCTCCATATTGCATTTCCCCCCAAACAACGGGTTTGGAATCAATACATATTTCTGATCAAATACATCAATACAATTCTTTAATCAAAACGCTCTGTATTACTGGATACCTTTGACCACACGGGCCACAGTGGAGATAAAAATGCAAAATGGAATATTTAATCCCTGAAATGTCCTACAATATTCGCATGAACTTAATCTTACAAATGCATACTACAACTGATCAGTTAGTCTGGGTTATTGGGTATGGGTGATGAAAGTAATTAATTATTGCAGATTAACATAATAAATTCTATCCTGTCTTACAGAGATTAAAAATTGCTTAATCAGGACTCAAAACAAATGAATCATAGGAACCTCCCTTTCATGTTCTTTTATGTAGACAGTACACCATTTACATTCCCAACTGGATACATTAGCCACTTGTTGGCACCTGGGAACCAGTGACATTTTCCTCAATAATATATCCCATCTAGTTATTTTCTGTCATATTTTTCAATATTAACTGTTATACATAGGAAATGAGAGTAATTGACCACATGTTCATATATATTGTTAAGAGTATGTAATAATTGTTGGACAGGCTCTAATTTCTCATTTTGAAGATATTTCTGAATAAGAATCTCTAGTACTTTCAAACAGGCTGCTATAATTGCTGGGTAAATGTGTAGATTCAAAAATGAGCATGCATATATTCTCATCAAAGAGCATTTCTCTAATTTACTGTGAAAACATAAAAGTCAATTAAAATCCACTCATATCATCATTTACAAAACAGTACCAATAAGACCAAAATCAAAGATTCCTCAAAGATTTTGATGTTACATCTATCGCCATAAAAATAAAAACAAAGTAATTAACTCCTTTCCCTTGAGGTAAGACCATCAACTCAAAAAAATAAGCAAAAGCTGTAACATTCACTATTTCAGTACAATGAAAACTAAGTTTTAAATCTGTCTTTTGAAAGTAATTATTTCCAAATTGGACTCTTTTTTAAAATTTTGGCTTACCTATGGCATTCTACACATTTCCAAGGCTTATAGTAGTTTGGGGAAGGAGTGACATGTCATGATTTCTTACTGGCTTTGATTGGAAACTTGGCAATTTCTCTTGAAAAAATGAAAGTTTTACATTTAAATGTTTTAAACATTTTTGAATGTTTAAAGAAATAAGGCTCAGTACAATGCTTTATTGATATTTCATTCATAAGATTTCTAAAAGCCATAAATGGCAAACAGAAGAAAATTATAAGCTACATTCTGAATTTTTATCCTTTGAGGTCACCTCTGAGAATGGTGTTATAAGCAACCAAAATATGTAGGTCCGTATACTTTGAGCTTTAAAAGGACTATCTCCATAACTTTGAGTCTGTTTCTCCCATGATTATTTGTTTTACAGATGGCAGCAATGGCTAAAAATGATCAGTACCTAAATTGGAATTTTCTGGACAAAAAAATGGAACTGATTTTTAGTTTGTTTATTACTAAGGAGAAGGGCTATGGCAGCAATTGTTTTATCTCTTGAGCAACTAATGTCTCCTTGTTAAACTTTTACTTGGAAATAATTTTAAACATATAGGAATATTACAAAAATAAAACTATTTTGAAAAACACACATATAGCCTTTACCAGTATTTATCTA
>NW_012134303.1:3048888-3059861 GCF_000956105.1 Propithecus coquereli | reverse complement strand
CATATTTTTCTAGTATGTAAGATTACCCATTCTGCTTTTCTTTCCAGAAGATTCTTGCTTAATGGAGTAGCTTTGCTCTTGATACATTGGTATAAATCAAACTTTTGTAAAATTAACTCTCCTAAAAGATTTGATTAATTTACTATTAAAAGTAGTAAATCTATCTGAAAAGGAATAGTTACTCCCAATTTATTTTGAACATATCTAGATTTCACATATATACTTTTGCTTTAAGTGTATTTCAGGGAACTATTAAAGCTGCTCTATTCTGGGTCCAGGGCCAATATTTTTTTATTTCTGTTAAATTATCTTATTGGTTTAGCAAAATTACCATCTAGTACTTCTCAGGCCACAGGCCCTATTCTTCTACAGGGTACCAACATCATAAAATTACTTTCAGAATAAAATAAAATCTAATGAGTTTGCAAGATTTAACTGTTTCTTTTAACCCCAGTAGAACATAATCCAATACAAGGTAAGCAGGGGAAATTAGCTTATCCATTTCCCCTACTTATTTGAATAAATGACTATAATATATATGTGATATAATATGCCCAATGGAGCTAAAACAGAATGAGAAATCCAGGCTAATCACTTGGCCTCTTCGACCAACACCAGGCTACCTGATAGCAGCCTTAGGCTGCTCCAGTGGGGGCTTCCCTAGAGCTCTGAGCGTTATTGAACAGTTAAATCAACACATAATGGAAGAAGACATGATGTCTCCTAGGATCAGGAAACAGTGACTTACCTATAGCTTAATTAGTGACATTAACAAATCTAAAGAGTACATTATCAAAAGAGGGGATGGTATCGTGGAATTTATAGAAATGAGAAGTCAGAGGAGAATTTAGAACATGAGTTTAGCAATGATCAGAGGGGAAGTGCTGAATCTGGGAGAAACCAGACCAGAGACACACTTTCCACTGTGGGATAGGGATCTCACTGGTCTCATCACAATGAAATGAAATTGCCTACAAGATTAGCTAACCTCCCTTTAATCTATAATTACCAAATGATTCCTTTATTACTAATTCAGCTTACTAGAAACTGGAAAAGGGAGTAACATTCTAGTTTGTACATTAGTTGCTTGTGAGTTTGGTTGGCATAAGTCAGTCTCCCCAGATGCATCAATTCTGAGGCACTGTCAAAATCAAATTGCTGACCATGACAGGCTATCACTCTTAAAAACCACATAGTCAACCCTTCTCTGGGAATGTCCCTATCTCTATGTAGAATTATTGCTTAAGAGAAATTAGTCAGGCTCAACATAATAATTAAGATATATTTAGCACATTACAGATTATAAAAAAGAAATAAAAGATATAATATATACAAATAGTTACAAGTAATATATATAGATAAAAAATTTCAACCAGTCTATTATCTATTCTCTAAATAATCCTTTAGGGCAAGAATTATTACTCCAAATCTATAGATGAAGAATCTGAGACTCAGTAGTTTAAATCATTTACCCAAGGTCATACACTTAACAAGTGGTCAAAATGGGACTTAAGCCCAGGTCTCCTAACTTCAAATTCAAGGCTATTTTCATTATACCACAGTTTTATACACTCCAGCCTGGAAAGTGATAACAGAAAGCCTTCTACCTGTTCTTCCATGGAACTGTTGGTATTGCTTCTTGACTACATGTGACTTATGGTAAATTTTGGCTCCCTCTGCCCTTTCAGTTCCCAGGGAAGAAGAGAAACCACAATTCATCAAGCAGAATGAAAGAACTGGGCAGCTCAGCCACTTCATTGGAGGGTACTGCAGAATCCTGTGGCTGTGGCCAGGGAGGAAGGAGGGGTTCCCTAGAGTCCAGCATATGAAGAGAAGTGTTAGGTTTTGTGGGGAGAGAAGGAATTTAGTCTTGGAAAAAAAGCGAAGTCAAAGAAGAGATGATGATGGCCAGACACAGTGCAGCCAATCAGGGCAGTCATAGAGTGGAAATGGAAGAGACACAAATAAATGTCACTCTCTTTGAGTAACAGAGAGGGGAGAGGATGGAAAAAGGAAGAGAATGAGGCTGCTATGAAGGACAGAAAATGACAACAAGGAACATCATGAGGGGACACACAATGAGTAGAGATAGGAAATTGGAATCTGTCTTGCCTGCTGCAAGAGGTGGTCATTTTGAAAATTAAGCCACAAAATTTCAGGGAAAAAAAATCCCACCATACATTAGCTCTGCCTCCTGCCCTCTGTATAGACAGTGGCTCCCCAAGAACCACTGCCTTCCTCTATGTGGAGAATAAAGCAGGCTTGCTTATTAAGCCTCTGTGAGCCACAGATCACAATTTTTGCTTGTTTTCTCACCATCTTACATCAATTATACATTATTAATATCCAGTAATAAATTGACAGAGCAATATGGTTTTCTCTGTTACCCGGAAAACCAACTTCTCTTTCATCTTGGGGCATTGGTTGACTTGATTCAAATGTTTTTCCTATTCTAAGATGTTCATTTTGTGCTGCACATTTTTTTGGTCTCTCTTTCTGTTTCTCTCTCTCTGGTCAGAACAGCTTTCAACTGTTTTCAAAGTCAGGGAATGGGAAGTTTTTCAGCAATTTCTATGTTATTTACAGAGTAGCTGCTATTAGGTAGATGGAAAACTTCGGCAGCAGGAACAATTTGTGCTCTCAAGTAGCAGACACCTTTTTCAGCAGCAAATTTATGGAAGAAAACCATGGTTTAAAAAGTATCTTTGTGGTTTTGGGGTCCATTTTATAAAAATGTCTTTGAAAGATATTATGTAATGATAGCTGTTTAAGTTGAAAACTGTGGACCTAGGCCCTGAGACTCACCCACTATTCTTTGATTCAGCCCACATCAAAGGAAAACATCTATCCTATAATCAGAGGGCAGAATTGCCATCACCCAAATGACACCTGGCTTTTCTTTTGTCTTCTATTTTCAATTGCCATTTTCGATCGCAGCAGGATCTATACTTCCAGGGACATTTCCTGACTGAGAAGCTGAAAGTCATTTTATTTGGGCTGTGTCTTATATACACTTCACAAAGATAGCTGTAGCAAGAACAGCAAATATTTATGGAGTTATAACTTTTTCTAGGCACCCAAAGTATAAGCATAGTTCTTTTTAACCTTCTTAGTTTGAACCCAACTATTTCTTCATTGTGAACACAAAGAGCAGATGTTATAGAACGGGACAAATAGCAGCAGAAGCCAAGCCAAGGGACTGGAAAGAGGGAAGGCTGGGAATGTTTGAGCTTGCTCCTCTGACTCGTAAGTTGGGAAGCAGGTTAGGAGATCCTATCAGAGGGCTTCTGTCATGGTCTGACTGTTTGTTTGGAATACATGTGTTGAAACTTAATTCCCAAGGTGATGATATTAAGAGGGAGGCCTTTGGGAAGTGATTAGGTCACAAGGGTGGAGCCCTCATGAGTGGGATTAGTGCCTTTATAAGAGAAGCCTGAGGGAGCCTGTTTGCCCCTACTTCCATGTGAGGGCCCATAGAAGGTGCCATATCTGAGGAGCGGACCCTTGCCAGACATCAGACTTGTTGGTGCCTTGATCTTGGACATCCCAGCCTCCAGAACTGTGAAGTATAAATTTCTGTTGTTATATACTACCAGTCTAAGGTATCTTGTTATAGCACCAAACGGACTAAGACAGAAATTGGTACTGAGAAGCGGGGTGCTACTGTAACAAATACCTAAAGATGTGAAACTAACTTTGGAACTACGTAATGGGTAAAGGCTAGGAGAGTTTTAAGGTATATTGCTGTGAAATGCGCCTTAAGAGCAATTCTGGTGAGGGCTCAGAAGAAGAGAAAAGCTGCAGAGAAATCTTCAATTATTTTAGAGATTACCTAAGTGGTTGGGATCAAAATGTTGGTAGAAATATGGATAGTAAAGACCATTTTGATGAGCTCTCAGATGAAATTGAGGAATGGGCCCTCATCACACCCAAATCTGCTGACCCTTGATCTTGAACATTCCAGCCTCTAGAACTGTAAGCAATAAATTGCTGTTGTTCATAAATTACCCAGTCAAAGGTATTTTGTTATAGCAGCCTGAACAGATTAATAAAGCTTCCTATATATGTTTGGGATGTCAGGGTGGAGCAGCAGCACTGGGAATGAAGAGAGAGATTCAGTGACATGACTCTGTTTTGTGAGAAAGTGAGTGTGTGCTGAGAAGCAGAAATAATTATCATAATTTCTTTAGCCTGAGTTCAGACTCTTGGCTCACCAAAGAAAAAAGTTAGTATGGACCTCTTACTGAAATGCTAGTCGTACACACTGGCAAATAGTTCATCAGAGAATAAGGAAGTGGTAGGTGCAGGTGGAAGATGCATAGGTAAGGGGTGTCTTGCTTTTACAAAACCTGATCTTGTTAATTGGGTATATTAGATGTGAGTTTTCATTTTTAAGAGGCCTTTTCACTTTATGAAAGGATTCATCCCATTTCTTCTCCATAACGATCACTTAGGGCACTTTAAATATTTGACTTACAGCTCATCAAGAAGTTATTGTTCCATGAAACAATCCATACTCATATTCCAGGTGGGAACACTACCACCACTGAGGCCAGGCTATGCTGTGATAAAGCCTAAATGGTCCAACTCCAAAGAAAATATCTGAAGTTTCTCAAAATAAGCTGCAGCTTGGTCTGACCTAAAAATTTAGGGCAGAGCCACAGGGATTCTTGCTCTTTTTTGGGATTCCACCATATTGTTGAGAGTTCCTAAAGAGACCAATTGATGGAAGATTAACTGCATCCTTTTGCAAAGCATAGTGAAAAACTTTAAGGCTACGTAGAACAGTGAGTGCAAACTTGTATACCATAGGCCAAAAAAAAAAAAAATGGTTTTGTTGGATTATACAATGTTTCAAAAACTGAATACTAATATTTAAAAATCAAAAGATTTCATACCCAGTCTTCCAGCTTCACTTGAAAATTCTGAGGCTCTCATATCCCTGGACCCACATTCCAGCAAGCACAGCAATAATGTTCTAGAACAGAGTAGTTGCTGCCTCCTTAAAGTAAGGCATGTTTTCTCAGGTCTGAGTTTTGTTTTTTCTAATATCCACCCCTCTTTAAAAAAAAAAAATTCTATATCTGCCTGAGCCCTGAGGTCTTTTGAGTTTTCAACTGTGGGAAAGTAAGAATCTTTGAAAAGATACAATATGTTTAGGTAACCCAGGACAGACATTAGTCAAGACAAAAATCACAGATCAAATCGTCTTTTTACCAATCCCTGTTAGCCATCCCTTACCCCATTGTGCTGGTCCTCTCGTGGGGGGAAGAAGACAAGAAGCAAAGAAATACGTAATGTAATCAAATAATAATAGATACAATAAAAAGAAATAGAACCAGGTTAGAGAAAAAAGGAAATGAAGGGTAATACTATTTTATATAAGGTAGCCAGGGAAGGCCTATGAGTGGGTAATACTTAAGCAGAAACCTGTAGGAGGAGGGGAAGGGAGTCATGCAGACAGCCGGGGGGAGAGTGTTCCAGGCAGAGGAAACAGCAAATACAGAGGACCTGAGGCAGGTGCTTGAGGAGCATGGGAAGTAGGAAGGAGGCTAGTGTGTATAATGTTTCAGGTAGATGGTAGCAGAAAATGATGTCAGAAGTAAGAACAGACTGTGTAGTGCCTTATAGGACACAGTAAGGATTTGGGATTTCATTCTAAGTGTAACAGGGAGGGATCTGTGATCAGAGGGTTCTGATCAGGGGAATAACACGATCTGACTTTCATATTTAAATGATCCTTCTGGCTGTTGTGATAAGAATAGACTGTGAGGGGACCAGCGTGGAAGCAGGGAGACCAGTTAGGAGGCTCTTGCTGTGATCCAGGCAGTGGGTGCTGGTGGCTCAGATGAGGGTGGGGGCAGTGAGGTGGGGGAAGTGCTCAGAGTCTGGGTAGGATTTGATAGTAGAGCCATAGGATTTGCTGGTGGACTAGATATAGGATGTGAGTAGAGAAAAGAAAAAGTAGACAATTTTTGGCCTGAACAACAGGAAGGATGGTGATGGAGATGAATGAAGAAGGGGACTGCAGGATCAGGTTCACAGAGAGGAGAAATTAGAAATCCTGTTTGGGACAAGCTAAGCTTGATATGCCTACTAAATCTCTAAGTGGAGTTGTTGAATAGGCAATTGAGTATACAAGTCTGGAGTTCAGGTGAGAAGTCCAGGCTGGAGACATACATTTAGGAGTTGTCAGCATGTGAATAGTAAGCAAAACCAGGAGATGAAGCCTGAATGAAATCGCCAAGGGAGTGAGTGAGAAGAGGAGACCTGAACCCTGGGGAACTCCAATATTTAAATATCAGGAAGATGAGAATTAATATCATTAGTTATTCATGATTTGGACAGGTTTCCTTATAGAAGCCATGGGAGGCAGCAGAGTTTTATAGTGTATCTTGGTTTTTTAGAGTGAGATTTTTAGAATTTTAAGGGCTGCTGGTTGTTGTTTTACATATTAAAGAGAAACGGATTTATTTTAAAACTCAAATAAGGTTATTTCTGTCTACACTGGATGAATGATAAGACTTCCATTATTTCCCTCACAGGAGGTTTTTAATTGTAATACTCTCTCTTGTGTCATTTTTTTTTTTGTTTAATGTTTGTCTTTCTTTATGTTCTCACCTCTCCAAAGACTATAAGCTCCAAGAGGACTTGGGGATGTTTATCGTATGTGGCACTCTATTACTCAGCACCTAGCACAGGGCTTGCTGCACCTGAGTCTTCAACAATAAAAGAGAACTTTAATCATCCATTTGACCAGAATGGATTCCAAGTGCCTATTAGTGGCTAGACACCGTCCAGGTTGCTGAGGATAAAGAGGTATAGCATCAAGCTTTGGGTTGGAGAATCTCTGAGACTGCAATAAGACTAAGATGGAAAGGAACAAAGTGATCCTTTCCATAAGGTATTTGGACATGATCAATGCCTGCTTTTCATGTAAGTTGACTAAGTAATTACATACTGCATAGGAAAAAATTATCCAAGTTCTATGTAATAACAAACACTGCTGGGGCGTGGTATATTTCACATCCATTATATCATTGTCATTTGAACCTCAAAGTGACTCTGCAAGGTAAATGTTATTACCCCTATTTTACAGATGAAGAAACTAAGGTTCAGGGAGTCTCATCTGACAAGTTAGTGCTACCGATCAAGGTGGCTGTCAACCTGGGTCTCTAGACTTCCCTTTCTGTATTAGACTCTTTTATACTTAAATACTCTTCTATTTTAAGACAAAATCAAGTCCAATAACATAAGAAGTGGTGCTAGAGAGATCAAAGCATTATTCTCAGAATAATGGAGCTTCCCTGCTTCTTCTAGTGCCCTTGCTGAGTGAATCTGTTCTTATTGCTGCATAGCCTAGGCAACACGAACCCTGATTGAGAACATTTGCTCTGCTACATTGACAAAACCTTTGCCAGATGCACACATACAGAAGTATTTAGCCTTTTGCAGTAATCAAGAGTCACAGCAAGGTAAAAGCCAATTCAGAAGCTACCCTAGCTGCTGAGACTGTTGTTCCTATGTCTGTTTTTATGCCCTTTAACTATAAATTTAAAGTTTCTTTACTTTGTCCGTTATATACAATTTCCACCTCATCTGGAACCAATTCTAGAGAGAAATCTCCATAAATACCAAGTTATTTAGAAATATATGCACCTGGTAAAGGCCTCGTACCACCAGGTAATATTATAAAATATAGTTTATAATTTTTATGATAACAACTATAAGAATATTATATGGTACTATTAATTATTTTTATTTATTTTTTAGTCAGGGAATAAAAATGCAACTTCATTTCTCATCCAGTAATAAAATCTCTTGCATTTCATTTAAGCAATATAAGATATAAAAAGGCAAAATATGGAGAAAATATTGAATGTCAACATGAATCAAATTTTATGTAACAACTTATAACCAAGGTACACTTTATCTCACTGGATTTAACACATAATGATAATTCATTTCATTTCTCCACTTACTAATGGTATTGAAGGTCATAGGTATTTCATGCTAATATGCACAGCAAGAGAGAGATTTTTCCTTAAAAAGACAAATTGGTTAATAGAAGTTCATGCTAAATGATAAAATCAGGCCAGGAAATATATCTAACTTCAATAGTTATTGGTAGCCAAACAAACCATAAATACCCTTTTTACGCAGCAGGACACTGGCATGTTTCCGTCCATTTCGGTTTTCTACATGGCAGGTATAATTCGCCAGGTCAGCTTCCACCACTGAATCAAAGATGAGTGCCAACTCAACTTCTTTTTCTCCAAGATGCTCTTTGAGGAGCCTGAAATAAAGACAGTATTCTTTGCTGAATTGGCTTGATTTGGGCAGAAAGCAGCCATGCAAAGACTACAGATGGTTATGCAGCTCATACGGGTCTCTGGTGGGCAAGGAGAGTCCTGGTTGGGTGTATGGGTAGGCGGGACCTTCAACATGAAAACACAAAAAGTGGCTCTTGATGTGAATATCAGATGGGAAAGAAAAGAAGTGAGGAATTCACTCAGCAAAAAGAAATATTAACATGTCACTAGGCTTTGCTAAATAAAGCCAACGTGATTTTGTGGCCAAAAGGATGAAACGCTGGGTTCCATGTTCTAAACTGAATTTATGAACATCCATTGGATTTTTGCACCATGACATGAAGTGAAAAAATCTGCAGGAGTATAGGTTTTGTGTTAGAGGTAGAGTTTTGACAGTAATGAGGTAAAGGGACGTGGGAGATGGTTGCCTTTTGAGATACAGTAAACTGAAGATGTTTAGTGGCCTTCTATGCCCAAACATCAGTGAGAAGCTTATTCTCTGCTTTTCCTGGCTTTCGTCCAATGCAGTCACATGCCTGCACCCTAAATCGCCCAATGATGCTAACCCTCCCATGACCCTGATTTCTCCAGGCACTGTTCCCCATTTGTCCTCCTGCTTTCTGCCCTCATGGGAGCTATGTTACATTTTCTCCTAGTTCTGTTTTTTTTTTTTTTGCTTTCTCAAATGAAGCTACAAAGAGCCTTGAATAGCCAGGAACAGGTGTTCTTCACAAAAGGGCTGAGTGGCGAGGATTCTTTCCTGAGACGGTGCACCTCCTGTTTCTTTGGAGAGTTACATTCTCCCTAACAACTAGCTACCTCCTGGATGGCTAAAGTGGGCACCCTGCTGACTTCTCTTTTCTGTCTCCTCCTGCCTTTGGCCAAAGAAAGAGCAAATCATGCCTGTATGTGGTGGCGATCCTGCAGTTAAGTTCTGGGGTAGGTTCTTAAATACATATATCTGAAAACATGAAATATCTCAGATGGAAAATAGGGGAACCATAAGTAATTCTCTTCTTCTTTTTAGACACCTGAGTATAAATGCAGGGAAGGCCCCTCTGGTTTACTGGCACTGAACATAAAATTGGAAAAGATGACTGTGTTCAGAGAAGACTGGTTTCTAAGCAAAAGCCTCCCACTTGCAGGCTCAAGCTGGGTCCCTCCAAAGTCATTAACTCAAAGATATCTTAATTTGACTCACTTTTAAATTGGGCAAAATAAGTACCATACTTACCCTAACATTTTGTGAAGTTAAAATGGGTTAAAGTGATTTGAAAAGTAAATAGCACTATGCAGATGCAAAGGGATGTTATTAAACATAAACATCTCATTTTTCAAAGGTAGATTATTATTGGCTATTCCAAAAATATTTGTAATTAACATTTATTGACATTTAATATTGGTTTGGCTTAATCTATTCTGGCTCCCATATGAGTGAAGGAAGGGCTCAAAGTTGGGTTGGTAGAAGAGAGTTCCTAGAATCCGAATCCCTTTACATTTATGAACCAGACATGTACCTAACCAAGAAAAAATTGGAAATTTACTATCTTCATGGTTTACATTGACTTTTGCTTTCTTCATTTTCTTGCTGCAATGGGTAAATGCCACCACATTCAATTCTTTTAGCTCTGTGTGACCTGCTATGGAAGAACCCTCTGTAGTTCCAGAAGCTGCTTAGACACCACAAATTCAGTTTGATTTAAAGCTTCACATGGCGGGCAGCCACAGCCTCTGCCAGGCACGAGGCAGAAAGCCGATCCTGTTCCTCCCAACCAAGACTTTCCTTCTTCGTTTCTAATGCAGTTTCCAAAAACAGCTCTTCACAGGCTGCAGAAAGAATCTGGAGAGAGGGTTTGAAAAATGATCCTTGGTCCATCTATTAATATATATGAGGTGTCTTAATTATCAGCTTTTGAAAAATCTAGAAGTGACTTGTTTTCTGTAATTAAAGAGCAGGTTGGTGTTTAAGTCTATAAATCACTCTGCAATCATAATTTCCTAGCAAATATTGATATATAACAATCCATCAAGGAGTCCTTGCCAATCTCTAATAAGTGCCTAGCTCCAGACTAGCTATCTGGTGTAAAAGAAATATAAACATTAAAATGCCTGGTCCCTGCTCTCATTAAGTTTTAAAATTTACATGAGGAGATGAGACCTATGCAGTTGAAAAAAAAATTACAGAAAGCATGAGGTAAAGCAGGGTGGTACAGTCATGTTTACAACAGGATTTCAAAGAAGGGAGAAACTATTATTGAATAAATTACCTAGAAAAAGGCTTGAGAAAACTCTGGCTAGACAAAAAGAAAAAGTGTGAGTTTTCCAGAAGGGAAGATAAGAGCAGGTTTTTGAAGACTGTCTGAAAGAGAGACATTATAGATACTGGTTTCAAAATGAAGAATACATGTGAGGGAGTCCTGAGATATACTTCAAAGGACCTCAGAAGTATCTCATTCCAAGGATTGACATTTGGGGGAGTAATAACCACATGCATTTTGAATTTATTTTTTAACAGATTTACTGAGGCATAATTTACATACCAAACAATTTACCCATTAAAGTGTGCATTTCAATAGTTTTAGTATATTCAGAGTTATGTGGCCATGACCACAATCAAGATTAGAACATTTTCATTACCCAAAATGAAAGTTATACCTGTCA
>NW_012134303.1:3003779-3048838 GCF_000956105.1 Propithecus coquereli | reverse complement strand
GCATACATGCATGCATGCATGCATACATCCATGGGGGGGGAGTAACCAAAGGGGTCCAAGTATTAACATTTAAGGCAAATTACATGTAGCAGTGAACACTGGCAAAATAAAAAATAATCAGTTTGGGTGACAGAAAACATTATTTTCAAAAATTTTATTTAGTTTTGTCCTATTAAAAATTAATACTAGAAAGAGTTTGGAATTGCCCCTTCCATCCTCAAAAGAAAAAATCATCAACTCTTCTTAGATCCATCAGATAATTGAAGTCAGAGGGAAAACTGCAGCCCCAGAAACTTGAAAGAGGGGCAAATACTGAGAATCACAGTGTACTGGGATCAGAGTCCCAGAAGCAAAAGCCAGTACCAGTAGGAACACTTAAATTGTACTAGATGAATTTCTGGAGGCCCATTATGAACTAGTTTGAGAGCGAAAAACTCCATGGGACCTAGACTTAGGGGGACCCCAAACTTTCATGAGTTTTGTCTACATGAGCACTACCAGGTCCTCAAGTGTGAAGATTGGAGAAATGTCCCCTTATGTTCTTGGCAGGGGAAAAGGGAAAAATAACCATTTTTAAATGAGCCCAGAACACTTCATTCTCCTTTAAAATAGTCTGCCCTCAAGAGAAACTTTAATCAGAATCTAAACAACTTAGGTTTTACAAAAGCTTAGCCTACATGGGAGAAATGAAATACCCAAGAAAAAAATCAAACAACCCCATTAAAAATTGGGCAAAGGACATAAACAGAAACTTTTCAAAAGAAGATAGACTAATGGCCAACAAACATGAAAAATTGCTCGACATCTCTAATCATCAGGGAAATGCAAATCAAAACCACAATGAGATATCACTTAACTCCAGTGAGATTGGTTTTTATCAAAAAGTCCAAAAACAACAAATGTTCGTGTGGGTGTGGAGAGATAGGAACACTCATACACTGCTGGTGGGACTTCAAATTAGTACAACCTCTATGGAAAGCCATGTGGAGATACCTTAAAGAGACACAAGTAGATCTACCACTTGATCCAGCAATCCCATTACTGGGCATCTACCCAAAGGAAAAAAGACATTCTATAATAAAGACATCTGCACTAGAATGCTTATAGAAGCACAATTTGCAACTGCAAAGATGTGGAAACAACCCAAGTGCCCATCAATACATGAGTGGATTAATAAAATGTGGTATTTGTATACCATAGAGTTCTACTCAGCCACAAATAACAATGGTGAACTAGCACCTCTTGTATTATCCTGGATGGAGCTGGAGCCCATTCTACTAAGTATCACAAGAATGGAAAAACAAGCATCACATGTACTCACCATTAAATTGGTACTAATTGATCAACACTTATGTGCATATATGGAAATAATATTCACTGGGTATTGGGCAGCTGGGAGGGGGTGGAGGGGATGGTAAATTCACACCTAACAGGTGTGGTGTGCACTGTCTGGGGGATGGGCATGCTTGTAGCTCTGACTCGGGCAGTGCAAAGGCAATATATGTAACCAAAGTGTATCCCCATAATACTCTGAAATACAAGAAAAAAGTTAAAAAAAAAAAGAACGAAATACCTAACTCCAGACCCCTCTAGCTTTCCTGTCTCACTTAAAGTGAAGAGGACAGCTAAGAAACACTTATGAAGATAACAGTTCAGGGGCACAAGCTCACTAAACGACTGAGCTCATCGTACAATTAGGGAACGCGTGGTGCCACATCAGTCAGACTCCTTTATGATAACAAGGGATTTTGGCTGAAAAACTACAAAGCTCAGATCCTATTTAGGATGCAGTCTCTAGGAAAACCCAAAGAAAACAGTGGAGATAATATTACAATAAGGACACTAGAGGAAATTTCAGCCTCTGACATTTATAGCTATAGCAAGCAATAAACACAGACTATCTTTTAGCCAGATAAACATAAAATTTCACACTAAAGGCCTGTTTACCTCAGTTCCTTTTATCCCATACATCATATCTGGTTTTTAACAAAAAATTATAAAGCATGCTAAAAATCAACAAACACAAAAACCCCACAGTTTGAAGAGACAAGACAAGCATCAGAACCATACTCAGATATGGCAAAGATTTTGAAATTATCAGACTGGGGATATAAGATAACTATGATTAGTATGTTAAGGACTCTAATGTAAAAAGTGGACAACATGCATCAACAGGTTAGTAATGTAGCCAGAGAGACGGAAACTCTAAGAAAGAATAAAAACAATGCTAGAAATCAAAACATTGTAACATAAATGAAGAATGCCATTAATGGGCCCCTCAGTAGACCGTTCAAGCCAAAGAAAGAATCAGTGAGTTTGAAGATATGTCAATAGAAACCTCCTAAACTGAAGTGTAAAGAGAAAAAAGACTGAAAAAGAATGTAACAAAATGTACAAGAACTTAGAAATAATTACGAAAGGAGTAACATAATTGTAATGGAAACACCAGAAAGAGAAGAAAGAAAGGAATAGAAATAATTTAAAGTAATAATCTCTGAGAATTTTCCAAAATTAATGACAGACACCAAACCACAAATCAAGGAAGATCAAACAACACAACAAAAATAAATACCAAAAAATCTACATCAACTATATCATATTCTAACTGTGGAAAATTAATGAGAAGCCAGGGTCTGGGGGACTTACTTGTAAAATCATGCAAGCAAGAAGAAAGTGGAGTGAAATATTTAAAGTGTTGAAAGAAAGAAAACTATGACCTAGAATGCTGTTTCCAGTTAAATCGTCCTTCAAGAGTAAAGGAGAAATAGATTTTCTCAAACAAAAATGGAGAGAATTTGTCACTAGTAAAACTGTCTTGCAAAAATTATTAAAAGAAGAGCTTCAGGGAAAATGAAAATGATATATGTCCAAAATTTGGATCTACATAAAGCAAGAATGTTAGAGAAGGAATAAATCAAGATAAAATAAAATCCTTTATTTTTCTTATTCTTGATCTAACTGACAACAGTTTATTGAAAATAATAGCAATGATGTATTTGGTGACTGTAGCTTATGAATATGCAAAATTAATGATAGTAATATTACAGGGGACAGAATGGAAGAATACTCTGTTATAAGATACCAGCACTACCAGTGAAGTGCTATAGTGTTATTTGAAAGTGGACTTAGATAAGTTACAAATGTATATTGCAAACTCTAGGGCTACCACTAAAAAATTTTAAAGTATAATTGATATGCTAAAAGAGAAGAAAAAATGGAATATAAAATGCTCAATTAAAACCAGAGAAGGTAGAAGAAGAATGGAAGACAAAAAAGGAAACAAACAACAAGAGCAACAAATAGAAAACTGTTACAGATATGGTATTCAACTGACAATATCAATATTCACTTTATTTTTATATTGATATATAATATTGTTACATATTTCTGGAGTACATGTGTTATTTTGCTACGTACATAGAATGTGTAATGATCAAGTCAGGGTATTTAGGATATCCATCCATTTATCATTTTGATGTATTAAGAACATTTCAAGTCCTACCCTACTATCAAACACTAGAATTTATTCCTTCTATCTAACTGTATCTTTGTATCCACTAAATGACCTCACTTCACTGCCTGCCCCCACCACACCCACATCCTTCCCAGGCTCTGGTAGCTATAATTCCAATGTCTACCTCTATGAGATCAATGCTTTAGATCCCACATATGACTGAGTACATGTGATATTTGTCTTTTTTTACTGTTTGTGACTTAAAATATGTTTGATCTGATATAAATATAGCTATTCTTGATTGCTTTTGGTTTCCTTTTACATGGAATGTTCTTTTGATCCCTTTACTTTGAGTCTATATGTGTCTCTACAGGTGAAGTGAGTTTCTTGAAAGCATTATATTGTTGGGTCATTTTTTTATCCATTCAAGAATTCTATACCTTTTAAATGGAAAATTCAATTTTGTTTACATTCAAGGTTATTATTGATATATGAGGACTTATTCCTGTCATTTAAAAATTTTTTTTCTGGTTGTTTTATATATCCTTTGTTCCTTTCTCTCATTGTTTATCACTGTGGTTTAGTGGTTTTCTTTTGCGATAACATTTGAGTCCTTTCTATTCATTTGTGTGTTTTCTCTACAAGAAAGTTTTATACTTTTTTGTGTTTTCATGATGGTAGATATTGTCCTTTTGCTTCCAGGTATAGGAATGCCTTAAGCATTTCTTATAAAGCTTGTCTAGTGATAAATTCTCTCAGTTTTTGCTTTTTTTGTAAAATCTTAATTTCTCCTTCATTTATGAAGGATAACTTTGCTGGCTATAATATTCTTTTTATTATTATTATTATTATTTCAACATATTATGGGGGTACAGATGTTTAGGTTACGTATGTTGCCCTTGCCCCCATTCCCCTCCAAGTCAGAGCTTCAAGCGTGTCCATCCCCCAGATGGTGCGTATCGCACTCATTATGTATGTATATATCCATCCCCTCCTCCCCCCTCCCACCTGCCCGACACCCAATAAATGTTACTCTTATATGTGCACTTAGGTGTTGACTATAATATTCTTGACTGATAAGTTTTGTTTTCTGTTAGCACTTTGAATATGTCATCCCATTCTCTTCTGGCCTGTAAGGTTTCTGCTGAAAAATCTGCTATTAGGCTGATGAAGATTCCATTCCATTATATGTGACTAGACACTTTTCTATTGCTGTTTTTAGAGTTCCATCTTTGTCTTTGACTTTTGAAAGTTTGACTATAATGTGCCGTGGAGAATATTTTTTGAGTTGTATCTATTTGGGGATCTCTGAACTTCCTCTAACTGGATGTCTAAATCTCTTTCTAGACTTGGCAAGTTTTCAGCTATTATTTCATTAAATAGGTTTTCTATGCCATGGAACTTTTCTTCATCTTCTGGAAGTTTCCAAAATTGGAATATTTGGTCACATTATGGTGTCCCATACATCACGTAGACTTTCTTCACTCTTTTTAATTCTTTCCTCTTTTTTCTTCTGACTGGGTTATTTCAAAAGACTTGTCTTCAAGTTCTAAAATTCTTTCTTCTGTTTGATCTAGTGTATATTTTTGAAGCTCTCAATTGTATTTTTATTTCATTCATTGAATTCTTTAGTTCCAGGATTTCTATTTTGTTCTTTTTTATGATATTTATCTCTTTAGTGAATTTCTTATTTATATCCTGAATTGTTTTTCTGATTTCTTTCTATTGTTTATCTGTGTTCTCTTGTATCTCACTGAGCTTCTTTAATATTATTGTTTTGAATTCTTCAGGCATTTCTTAAATTTCTTTTTCATTGGAATCTGATATAGGAGAATTATTGTGTTCTTTGGAAGTGTTATATTTCCTTGCTTTTTTTGATGTTTCTTGTGTCCTTATGTTGATATCTGTGCATCTTATGTAACAGTCACTTAATCCAATTTTCTAGATTGGCATTCATAGAGGAAAACTTTTTCTTGTAGATATATCTCTGGTGTCAGTTGGACAGAGTACTTTAGCTTTGACTCTACGTGTGTGCAGTAGTGTAGTCTCTGTGTGATTTCTTTATCTGTAAACATCTTTAGTGGTGCCTGTAATTTCAGTGGTGGCTTTGGCTGCAGTTATTAGTGGAGGCTGTGGTGAGGTTTTGCTCGGGACTGGACACCAGGCATCCTAGCCCTTGGGCCCCAGTGGTGACAGAAGCAGGCTGAGCATATCTGTCCTTTGGCCCCTGGGTGGCGTACATGGGTACCTGTGTTAATGGGTTCAGGTGGGCTGATTCTTGGACCTCCAGGCAGCTTCCTTGGGTGTAAGCAGTGGCAGTGGTGGACTAAGCAGGTAGCAAGTCCTTGAGGCCCTGAGCAGCATGCATGGTGTGGGCGATGGTAGTAGTGGTGGTGGGACAACCCTTGGGCTCCAGGTGGCACTCACTGGTGTTTGTGGTGGCTGTGATGGGCTTGGTGGGCTAGTTTCATGGCCCTCAGAGAGTACAGGCAGGTGGGTTCTGGCAGTGGTGTTGGTAGCAAGCTAAGCAGGCACATCTTCAGAGTCCTGGTAGCAGTGCCTAGATGCCAGTGGTAGATGGGGCAGGGTGATCCCAGGCCTGCAGTTGGCATGCTTGAATGCCAGTGGCAGGTTTTCTGGGCCTGTTGTTAATTAAGCCCCCTGGTCAGACGCTCATGCAACTCGGAAAACCAACACAGCAGGGAAATCCCTAGGTCCCTGGGTGGTGTGCTTGGGCACTGGGGGCCCAGTGCCAGGTGGAACAGTAATGTTCTCAGGTTCCCTCAATGGTGCACACAGGCATAGGCCGTGGTGGTCAATAATCACTTTAAATGTGAAAGGTCTAAATATATCAATTAAAAGACAGATTGTTGAAGTGGTTTTAAAAAAACAAGGTCCAACTGTATGTTGTCTATAAGAAACTAACTTTAAATACAAAAGCAGAGATGGATTAAAAGTAAAAGATGGAGAAAGATATACCTTATTAATAATAATTAAAGAAAGCTGGAGTAGCTATGTACAGTAGTCCCTCTCCCCTTATCCACAGGGAATACATTGCAAGACTCCCACTGGATGCTTGAAACCATGAATAGTACCAAACCCTATATATACTGGGATTTTTTCTATACATACATACCTTTAAAGAAGTTTAATTTATAAATTAGGTAAAGTATGACCTTAGCAACCATAACTAATAATAAAATAGAACAATTATAACAATATGCTATAGTAAAAGTTATGTGAATGTGGTAGATCTCTCTCTCTCTCTCTTCCTCTCTCTCTCTCTCTCTCAAAATATCTTATTGTGCTATACTCACCTTCTTCTTCTTGTGATGATGTGAGATGATAACCAAGATGGCTACTAAGACCAGTAGGTGGGTAGCATATACAGCACGAGTAGACTGGACAAAGGGATGATTCACATCTCAGGTGGGACGGAATGATGCAATATTTCATCATGCCACACAGAATGGCTTGTAATTTAAAACTTATGAATCTTTCATTTCTAGAATTTTCCATTTAATATCTTGGGACTATAGTTGACTGGGAAATATGGAAATCAAAATCACAAATAAGAGAGGATTAATTTAAGACAAAGGAGACTCCAGAACAAGGAAAATTATCAGGGATAAAGAGGGGCATTTCCTGATGAAAGAGTTAATTCTAAAAGAATACATTAACAACCCCTAATATGTGTGTGTTTAATAGAGCGTCAAAATACATGAGGCAAAAATGATAGAACTACAAAGAGAAATAGATGAACCCACTAACAGACATCAAGACTCTATCAGTAATGTACAGAACCAGCAGACAGAAAACCAGCAGGGATATTATCTTATTTTATTTTGCTGTTGCTATAACAGAATACCTCGGACTGGGTAATTTATGAAGAAAATAAATTTATTTCTTATAGTTCTGGAGGCTAGGAAGTCCAAGGTCAAGGGGCCCACATCTGGTGAGGGACTTCTTGCTGTGTCATCCATGGTGAAAGGGAAAGAGTGTGTACGAAAGAGAACAAGAAATCAAGCAAGAGAGGGCTGAACTCTCTTTCATAACAAACCCACTCTCATGATAACTAACTCATTCCTATGATAATGACATCAATCCAGTCATGAGGACAGAGCTCTCATGACCTAATCCCCTATTAAAAATCCCACCTCTCAACACAGTTGCATTGAGGATTAACTTTCCAACACATGAAATATAAGGGATCCCATTCAAACCAAGCAGATATAGTTAAACTGACCAGCATAATCAATTAAGAGGATCTAGTTGACATCTATAGAATACTTCATCTAACAACAGCAGAATACACATTCTTCTAAAGCTCACATGGAACGTTCGCCAAAACAGACCACACTCTGTGCCATAAAACACACTTTAACAAATTTAAAAGACTAAAAATCATACAAAGTAAGCTCTCAGACCACAATAGAATTGAGCGAGAAATCAATAACAGAAAGATAGCTGTAAAATTCCAAACTATTTGAAATTCTGAATAACATATAGATCAAAGAAGAAGTCTTATGTAAAATTTAAATATAATTGGAAATAAATTAAAATGAAAACACAGCTTCTCAAAATTTGTTCCATGCAGCAAAAGCAATGCTTAAAGGGAAGTGCATATGCATATATTAGAAAAGAAGAAAGATCTAAAATCAATAAGGTAAGCATCTACCTTAGGAAATTATAAAAAATGAAACAAATTTAATCCAAAGTAAGCAGAAGAAATTATAAAAATCAGAGCAGAAATCAATGAAATTAAAAATAGGAAAACAATAGAAAAAAATCAACAAGATGCAAAGCTAGTTCTTTGAAAAAATAATAAGATTGATGAACCTCTAGCTAGAGTCAAGGAAAAAGGAGAAATGGCACAAACTACTAAATTACAAAATTCAGAAATGAACAGAGGGTTCATAAGGGCTGATGCTGTGGACATTAAAGGATAATAAAGGAATATTATGAACTGTTAAGGCCACAAAATAGATAATTTAGATAAAATTCTTTGAAAACATAATCTATCAAAACTCACACAAGGAGAATTAGATACTTGAATAGGCCAATATCTATTAATAAAATTGAATCAATAATTAATAACCTTTCAAAACAGAAAGTACTAGGCTCAGATGGGTTTAGAACATTTCACAAACATTTAAAGAAAATATAATATCAATTTTCTACCAAGTCTTCCAGAAAGTAGAAACAGGAGTATTTCCTAACTCATTCTTTAAAGCCAGCATTACCCTAATAACAAAACAAAGATATTTCAAGAAAGGAAAACTGCAGACTAATATCTCTCATACACATAGATGTAAAAATCCTCAATAAAGTATTAGTAAATCAAATCTAGCAGCATATTAAAAGAATCACACCAAATGACCAAGTAGGATTTATCCCAGGTATGCAAGGCTGGTTCAAGATTTGAAAATAAATTAATGTAATCCATCATGCCAACAGGCTAAAGAAAAAAAATAACATGATCATCTCAATAGATGCTGAAAAAGCATTTGACAAAACCTAACACCCATTCATGATAAAAATTTTCAGCAAAATAGGAATAAAGGGCAACTTACTCAACTTGATAAAGAACATCTATAAAAGACCTACAGCTAACATTTTACTTCATGGTGAGAAACTGAATGCTTTCCCTCTAAGATCAGGAACAAAACAAAGCTGTTCCCCCTCTCTCAATATTCCTCCTTACATCCTACTGGAAGTCTTAATGCAATAAAACAAGACAATGAAATAAAAGATATACAAATTCATAAGAAAGTAATAAAACTTTGTTCACAGATGACATGATTGTCTGCCTAGAAAATCCCAAAGTATTAGTGAATACTTCCTGGAACTAATAAGCGATTACAGCAAGGTTGCATGATATAAGGTTAGTATATGGTAGTCAATTGCTTTCCTATATACAAGCTATGAGCAATTGGAATTTGAGAGTAAAAATACAACACTATTTATGTTAGCACCAAAAATTGAAATACTTAGGTATAAGTTAACAAAATATGTACAAGACCTATGAGGAAAACTGTAAAACTTTAATGGAAGAAATCAGAAATTAAATAAATGGATAGATATTTTATATTCATGGATGGCAAGACTCAATATTATTAAGATGTCAGTTTTTCCCACCATTATCTATAGATTTAGCATAATCCCAATCAAATATCCAAGAAATTATTTTACAAATATGGATAAACTGATTGTAAAGCTTATAAGGAAAGGAAAAATACCCAGAATAACTAACACAATATTAAAGAAGAAAGTCAGAGGAATGACACT
This sequence comes from Propithecus coquereli, assembly GCF_000956105.1. NCBI lineage: Eukaryota > Metazoa > Chordata > Mammalia > Primates > Indriidae > Propithecus > Propithecus coquereli. The sequence continues at coordinate 3,039,096 of NW_012134303.1, read as the reverse complement.
ACTTGAATTCAAGACTTATTATAAAGCTACATTAATTAAGACTGTGGTATTCATAAAATAATAGACAAATATATCAATGGAATAAGACAGCCCAGAAATAGACCCATATATAGTGAACCCAAACACAGTGAACTGATCTTTGACAAAGGAGCAGCAAAGGCAGTTCAGTGGAGAAATGATAGTCTTTTCAACAAATGGTGCTAGAAGAACTTTTCCGTATGTGAAAAAATATCAGTCTAGATACAGACCTTATCGTTTCACAATAATTAACTCAAAATGAATCATAGACTTAAATGTAAAGCACAAAACTATAAAAGTTCTAGAAGATAATACAAATGACCTTGAGTTTGGTAATAAATTTTTAGATACACCAGCAAAGGTACAGTCCAAGAAAGAAAACAATTGATAAGTCAGACTTCATTAAAATTAAAAACATCTGTTCTGTGAAAGATAGTTAAGAGAATGAACAGACAAGCCACAAAGTGGGAGAAAATATGGGCAAAACAGCTGTTAAAGAACTTGTATACGGAATCTACAAAGACCTCTTAAAATTCAACAATAAGAAAACTAACAACCCAATTAAAAAATGAGCAAAAGAAAAAAAAAATGAGCAAAAGATCTGAATAGATACCTCACCAAAGAAGATATACAGACAGGAAATAAGCATCTGAATATATGGTCAACATCATACATCATTAGGGAATTTTAAATTAAGACAATGACATACACTACATACCTATTAAAATGATTAAAATCCAATATACTGACAACACCAAATGTTGGCAAGGATGTAGAGCTAAACATTGTCTTATCATGTGATCCATCAATCATATTTTTATATCTATACAAAAACCTGCATGCAAGTGTTTATAGCAGCTTTATTCAAAATTAACAAAACTTGGAAGCAACCGAGATGTGATTCAATAGGTGAATGCATAAACCCCTGTGGTACATTCAGACAATAAAACATTATTTATTGATAAAAAGAAATGAGCTATTAAGCCACAAAAAAACATGGAGGAACCTTCAATGCATATTACTATGTGAAAGAAGCCAGTTTGAAAGGCTGTATGAGTCCAACCGTATGACATTCAGGAAAAGGCAAAACTATAGAGATAGTAAAAAGATCATTGGTTACCAGGGGTTTTGGAGGAGGGAGGGAGGCATGAATAGTCAGAGCACAGGGGGTTTTAGGACAGTGAAGCTACTATGTATATACTGTAATGGTAGATACATGATACTATGCATTTGTCAAAACCACATAGAACTGTATAACATAAAGAATAATCCCTAAACTATGAACTCTAATAATAATTCATCAATAGTGTTTCATTAATTATAACAAATGTATCACACTAATGCAAGACATTAATAATAGGGGAAATTGGGAGGGGACAAAGGGTTATATGGAGCTCTCTATACCTTCTGCTCAACTCTTTTTTTTTTTTATTCTGGTAAAAAAGAAAATCACGTAACAAAAATTTACCCTCTTATCTGTTCAGCGTTTTTGTAACTCTAAAACTGCTATGAAAAAGAAAGATTATTAAATAAATAAAGAAAGAAATCTCCTTTGTGTTTTGAAAAGAAGCTACTTGTTTAGAGTATGCTTGAGCCTTCATTTTTGTATTATGAGCAACTAACACAGTACTGGTGGCACCACAAAAACTCAATAAAAGCACATTGAATAAATGAATGTAATTTAAAAAAATAGTAATATCACAAAAAAGACATGGAAGAACCTTAAATGCATGTTACTAGGTGAAAGAAACCAAACTGAGAAGGCTACATTCTTTATGATTCCAACTATACGACATTCTGGAAAAGGCAAAATTTTAGAGACAGTAAAAAGATCAGGAGTTGCCAGGGCTTTTGGGGGAGGGAGAGCCGAATAGGTGAAGCACAGAGGATTTTTCAGGGCACTGAAACTATTCCGTATGATACTATAATGATAGATAACATGTCATTATACATTTGTCAAAACCCAGAGAATGTACAAGACCAGGAGTGAACTCTAATGTAAACTATAGACATTAGGTGATAAGGATGTGTCAATGTATGTTCATTGATTGTAACAAATGTACCACTGCGGTTCTTGATGTAGATGATGGGGGAGGAGATGGGGGGGGCAGGGAGTAGGGCATATGGGAACTCTGTACTTTCCACTTAATTTTGCTGTGAGCCTAAATCTGCTCTAAAAATTAAAGTGTGTGTGTGTGTGTGTGTGTGTGTGTGTCTGTGTGTAATGCTAGAAAGACACTATATTAATGCAATTTAGTACAGTTCAATGCCATTAAACAGATGTTTTAAAAGCTCTATGTGCCGAGTGTTGTGGTGAGCTGGGATGTGTTAATAAAACCAATACTGTCTCATACTTATTTCATATTACCTCTCCTTATTGACTTCCTCTAATAAAATTTAACTATGGAGAAAGTAAAAAAGGAAATATTTTATTAGCAGGGAAATTCGAAAGTACTTTCCAGTTTTTTTTTTCCAGGGGCTATTATACTTTTACTTGTTTATAAAGATGCTGAACTGCCACCAGAGAGCCCACAGTTCATACTCTTCGGGGCCTGCCATATCACCAACATCACTATTACCACTACTGCTAATAGTCATCTTCAGGAAGTATTTACTAGTAAGCAAAATATGTGCCGATAGACACTGTACTAATCTTTGCACGTAGGTGCTTCCTACTCTCCTAAAGATCATAAACTAAAAAAAAGCAATGCCAAAGGGAATGATAAGATAGTATTCAGATAAAGATCACAGATGCATTGAAATCTTGGTTAATGAAATTGTTTCAGGGATGGAGATTCTGGCTAGTTGAATTTTCTGTTCACATGAAATTTAAATAGAAAATCCTGTTGGTTTCTTTTTCTTTTTTTCTTTTTCTTTTTGAGACAGAGTCTCGCTCTGTTGCCTGGGCTAGAGTGCCGTGGCGTCAGCCTAGTTCACAGCAACCTCAAACTCCTGGGCTCAAGCGATTCTCCTGCCTCAGCCTCCCGAGTAGCTGGGACTACAGGCATGTGCCACCATGCCCACCTAATTTTTTCTATATATTTTTTTAGTTGTCCAGCTAATTTCTTTCTATTTTTTTTTAGTAGAGACGGGGTCTCACTCTTGCTCAGGCTGGTCTCGAACTCCTGAGCTCAAACTATCTGCCTGCCTCTGCATCCCGGAGTGCTAGGATTACAGGCGTGAGCCACCGCGCCCAGCCCTGTTGGTTTCTTAATTGAGGTAAATAGTTTTAAAATGTCTAAGTTCAATTTCCACTCATTGTAAATGGTCGCTTGAACTAAACTGAGTTCTCCTTTGATGTCTAGGTATCTTGCGGAGTCTCCGGGACGTTATCCTGAGTATGAGTAATAATTGTTCAGGAATGATGATTGAGAATATGAAGGATAGGAGGTATATTTTAAAAAAACACAAAACTTTTAATTAAATACATTCTCTCTTTTGGTGTTATTTGCTTTTTTTCCGATTAAAGCCTTATTAGTTAAAGACCGGCATCAAGCCTGTAGTCTGATAAAATCAGATTTATTGACACAATGTATTGAGGGAGGAGTACTCCAGAGGAACTTTGAGTGAAGGAAGGAAGAATCCTTGTAACATTTAGGTTTCCTCTGAAAGATTCTGAGGAGGGTTTAGGGATAAATCCCAGATTGGTTGGAGTTTCTGAGGCAGAATAGGGAGAAGTGGGAATTGACTAGGGGTTGGGTACTGGCATGAGGCAAGGGTGGCTCAGCAATTGGGTATCCCCAGTAATAAAGGCAAGTAGCAAAGCAGGTCTGGGGCATCACTGGTAAGAAAGCAGTAGTCACTCAAGGGATGTGGGGGTCGTTATGGCATTTTACAACTGCTGCGTGACCTTGGGAGAAACAGTGTTTTCTGTTAACTTTGCAGCTGGCTTTATCTGTCTGTCCTCCCTGCCTGATTAATGGCAGGACTGCTTATTCTCAGTCCATACTGATTTTCACTCTTTCGGTCCCAGGAAGGTTTTGACTTTTTACAGCCTAAATGTGGAATACAACAAAACATTCTGACAATCGAGGATTCTTGCTAGCTGTGTTTTGATGAATCCAGTCTAGCCCCACAGGAACTGTGAACTGCTCAGGGGCAGCTCTTCCTCAGTCTCTAAACCTCAGTTTCTTAATTAGAAAAATAAAGCTCATACTACTTATCTCAGATGGTTATTAGGAGAATCCAATGTGATTTAAGATGCCAAAATGCTTTTGCAATCTGTGGTGTATTATAAAAACACGAAGTGGATTATTATTACTATTATTATTATTTACTAATTATAGGTTCTTGTCCAGAGCAATTTATAATCTAAGATAACACAGTTGAGACTTGGCATCTAGAGTCTGCTCAGTAAATGAAGAGAGATAAAAAATATGTTTAGGTGGGTTTAAATATTTTATGCATAGATCAAGGCTAAGACCAGTCCTGAAACCACCCCTTCGAAAATGATCAGTCACATAACTGGCAATTAAGGCTGGCTGGAGCTAAAACCATGCTGCTTATGAAGTTTATCTTTTCCATGGAAACTTCCTCATGACTTACAAAATCTACATTCAAATACAGGTGTGATGAGATTTGAAACTTATTTAAATGATAGGGGAAATGATTGAGCAGTGTTCCTTCTTCCCAGGCATGGGCTGAGAAGGAAAGAAAGGAAGAGATTTTCTTTCGAAGCTCAACTTTGGGTAGTCCAAGGGCATATAGAGCGCTTCAAGACACTGAAAACGTGTGTGGGAAGTTGCCAAAATATATCTCATCATTTTGCCTAGGGATGCCTGGGACTCCAATTATTTTTTCTAGACCTTTGGGACAAACTACCTATTCACAGCTCAATATTGTATTTTAAAAAGGGTGGGTTATTTATTAATAGGTTATTTTGGTCCTTAAGGTAGACTCACCTTATTTCAAGAATAAAACTTTTTCAGGCCTATATCACATTCCCTCTTTTGTTAGAGCATTTCACTCATTCAAGGAGAGTACAGTAAGGTAGAGAGAACAGAAGACAAGAAAGTGTTGAAAAACAGGAGTGAAGAAACCAAAACTAAAACAAACAAAGCCCATATTCAACTTGCAGCCTTTCAGAAATTAAATGTAAATAAAATTATTTGCATTTTAAGGAGGTTTCCTGAAAAACCTTAGGATACATTGAATATGTTTTCAGGTCAAGAATTATTAAAGATCTGGTAAACTGTTTTATAGTATTGCCTGAGGAAGAAAACATTTAGTATTGATAGGGCAATTTGTAAACTGAGATTTATAATCCAAAATTACTTTCCATTGGGACGAAGCAATTGTCTTCAAATTCATGCAGTCTTTTTTGACAAACAGATGAAATTCACAACCCTGCAGGCAATCTTAAAGATGATAATTTCTTGTTTAATAGGACTGGTTCAGTTTTTCTGACTTTTTTATTAGCACTATAGAATACATACCTCACAAGCAAATTCTTTTTTTAAAATCCTCAAGCCTCTTGTAAAATTAATTAAAAGGAAGTTCTACAGAGGTGTGGAACTGGGGTGGCCTTCCTAGAATCCTCACCCCCAAAGACTACTCCTTTTCACCGACTCTCTGATCCCACTTTGTAAGCAGTTCCCATTAAGCTTTAACAGAAGGACAGAAATTAGGAGGTCTTCTCCTAATGATTCCCACTGGGTTTCCCCCAAATCATTATTTAACTTCTCTGAATAGACCTGGTAGAGCTTGCAGAGAGTAGCTTGTTGGAATGACTTTATAATGGTAGAAAAAATAACCAGGCTTGCACAATTACAGCTTATGCTACTGTACACATTAAATTCCCTTACCATCCCTACAAATGACAACTTCTGGAGTCAGTAAAAGGGTTGTGATGCAGTTGTGCAGGACAGGCTGGCAGTTATGAATGGATACTACCTTGAGGTTCAGATTTCCTTGGGGCTAAGTCTCTAAGCACCATCAGAGGGACAGGAGGGCTATGCCAATCTCTGCTTAAAGGGAGATAAAAGGCGATCTATATTCCGAAAGTGGGGTCTAAGTACTTTCGCAATGAGTTACAAATTGGGAGAGGCTGGGGACAACAGTGTTGAAAGTGACCCAGAGAACACACGATTGAGAACTCCAAAACCCTAGCCAGGATTTGATCTAATATACTAGCTAAGCTGCAGAGGAACTGCTGAATACAGAAGTTGCTATTACTGAAGTCTGAGTGACATTATCTCATCAAGCCCTCAGTAACTATCCAAGCCTTTCTATTAGGTAACGTTTTTAAAGTCCTCTACTCCTCTTTGGCAATGCTCGGAGACAAAAAGTTGTGGCACACACTTCTAGGAAAAAGCTGCTGTCCAGAAATTGAGAACCTAACAGAGGAACCAGCCCTCTTGCTAGATCCAGTGCCTCTGGAGAAGCTTCTCCACAAGTCATCTCTCTGACAGCTACTTATTTACCTCCCCACTTCTTAGATATACTTGGCAGTGCAATTCTGAAATGTACATGCAACAGAGCTATGATTTAATTAAAATATGAACCCAAAACAATACCTTTAATATGGTCTAAATGTTGGTGTCACCCTCAAATTCATATTTTGGCACCTAATACCCAATGCAATAGTATTAAGAGGTGGGGACCTTAGGAAGTAATTAAGTCATGAAGGCTTATGAATGGAATTAGTACCCTCATAAAAGAGGCTTGAATGAACTCTCTTGGCCCTTCTCCCATGTGAGGACACATAGAAGGCCTCATCTATGAGAAACAGGCCCTCACCAGACACTAAATCTACTGGTGTCTTCAGTTTGGACTTCACAGCCTCCAGAACTGAGAGCAATAAATTTCTGTTGTTTATAAATTACCCAGGCTAAGGTATTTTGTTATAGTTGTCTGAACAGACTAAGATAACCCTGAAGGACAGCCATGCATCCAGAAGTAAATTTTGTTTCCAGAACTGCCTTTGAGAAGAATCCCCTAATCAAAATCCTCAGTGTTCTGCCATCAGAAACGTTCCCTTTGGAGAAAATGTGTGGGCTAGGAAAGAATATAAATCTTCTCTTGGTTCACTTAATAGTCTGATTAACAATTTTTTTCTATTAAACTGCTGGATTTGTTCCAATATGCCATGCTATGTGAAACCTTGTATGCTTTGTTTCAAGGACATTGGCTTTGGAGGCTAGAAGACAAGATCTAGTAATTAATTCCTGTGTTAGCATAAATGGCCATAAACTGAAAGAATTCTGGAATCCACACAAGCTCCCCAATGGATCACAGATCATACAATACAGTCATGCACCATATGATGTTTTAGTCAATGATAGACCATATATACAATGATGGTCCCATAAGATTATAATGGTGATGAAAAATTCCTTTTCTATATTTAGGTATGTTTAGATACACAAATACTTATCATTGTGTTACAATGGCCTATGGTATTCAGTACAGTAACATCCCATACAGGCTTGTAGGCTAGGAGCAGTAGGCTATACCATATAGCTTCCATGTGTAGTAGGCTATATTCTAGGTTTGTGTAAGTACACTCCATGATGTTTGCACAACGACCAAATAGCCTAATGATGCATTTCTCAGAACATAGCCTGTTGTTAAGCAACTCATGACCATATTACAAAATGGGAGACTCTGTGTTTATGTTGGCCAGGAATTTCTGCCTTTTCATTTGCACTTCTCTGAATGCCTCTAGTTAGCTAGTGGGATTTTGTGAAATTTTCAAGATAAATTCCCTGTAACTTTCCACCACTGCAAATATAGTTATGTACCCCTTTTTACTGGGGGTACTGGGGAAGGTGGAGAAAAAGGATGTAACGAAATCAATCAAGCAATGGCATTTTGCCATTCCTGAAAGGCTGACTTCCTATAGCACTTACTAGCTGGTTGACTCATTTGGCACCTAATATAGTGGCTAGTTCAGGATTTACCTGTTTCACGTGTGTATGTTTTGTCTCCCATTGACTCTAATCATTTGCTGCTAGAGAGACTAGCAGTGCTTCTCTTTTGTTTTGTAAAATGGTATAACTACTTTGGAATACAGTTAGGTAGATTCTTGAAAAGTTAAATAATCTCAGAGGGGAAAAAAAGGACAATAGGCAAAAACTAAAAAAATCTGAATAAAGAAACACCTTTAGTTAGTAATAATGTATTAATTTTGATTCATTAATTATTACAAATGTCACCCCCTATCACTCCATTCCTCCCCACCAGCCCTAACCATAGGAACTTAATTAAGATGTTGATAGGGGAAACTGAGTGCAGGGTATATAAGAACTCTCTATACCGTCTTCATAATTTTTATGTAAATCAAAAATTAGTCTAAAAATAAAATTTGTTTAAAAAAGATTCAAAGTTTTTTTTTTAAAAAAAAAAACTGAGAAAGTTAAATGTATGCCTACTATAAAATTCAGCCACTCCATGTCTAGGTATTTAGCCAAGAAAATAGGAAATATATGTGCATACCAAGACGTGCCTGTGAATGTTCATCGCAGCTTTATTTGTAATAGTCCCAAACTGGAAACAACACAAATGTTAATTCAAAAGGTGAATGAATAAGAAAATAGTTGTATATTCATATACTACTCAACAATAAAAAAGGAATAAACTATTGATACATAAAGCAAGAGGGATAAATCTCAAAATGATTGTAAGTGAAATATTCCAGAGAGAAACAAGTACCTACTGTATGATTTTGTTTAAATAAACCTCTAGAAAATGTAGACTGATTTATAGTGACGGGAAGATCAGCATTGTGGGAGAAGGGCAGGAGGGAAGGATTTCAAAGGGGTACCAGGAAATGTGGGGATGATTAATATGTTATCTGCATTATGGTAATGGTTTCACAGGGATATATGTATATAACTCAGGACTTACGAATGCACACTTTAAATTGTGTGGTTTATTGTATGTCAGTTATACCTCAATAAAGCTGTTTATTTTTAAAAATCTACTCAGACATATACAAGAAAAGGGAGATCTTAGGCTCATGTAATTACTACCCTTGATCACAAAACATACCTCTGAGCTTTTTGGTAGTAGATATTCTGCTACTAACTGTGTACTAGTTACATAGTTGCCATTTTGGGGATGAGTTTCTTGTTCTGAGAAAGGAAGAGTGACCTTTAAGGTCTTTTATAGGTGGATACATTGATAATAATCTTAAACATGTATCTTGTAAAACAATTTAGAAGAGATTCAGTCGCATCGTTTTCAAATAAATCTTAACTTGAAGTTGTCTAATAAAGTGTTACTAATTAGGAACCTTAAAGTTCAAACGGGAATTAATACTTGAGAATTATTGGTAGTATATTATTTATTTATTTATTTATTTGGAAAATCTGCTCTGCTCTGTACCAGGCGATCAATGAGAAGGTTTTTTAAAATATAAAAAGCAGCTTTATTGAGAGATATGATTCACATGCGGTATAATTCATCCATTAGAAGCATACAAAATTCATTGTTTTCTAGGATATTCACAGATTATGTGTAACCATCAAGCCTGCTTAAGGGGTATAGGCTTTCCTTTTGGAGTGATGAAAATGTTTTGGAACTAGATAGTGGTGGTGGTTGCACAATATTGTACTAACTGCCACTCAATTGTATACTTTGAAAGGGTGCGTTTTATATTATGTTGTATTTTACCACACATGAAAAATACACCCATATACTTTAGCTATAACCCCCTATTACTCCAGTCCTTCCCACCAGCCCTAAGCAACCAGTAATCTACTTCCTGTTTGTATATATTTGCTTAATATGAACATTTCATATAAATGGAATCATATAGTATGTGGGTTTTTGTCACCGAGAATAATGTTTTTAAGGTTCATCCATGTTGTATGTCAGCACTTCATTCCTTTTTATGGCTAAATAATATTCCATTGTATGAATATACCACATTTTATTTATCCACTCATCAGTTAAACATTCAGGTTGTTTTCAATTTTTGTCCATTATAAATAATGCTGCTATGAACATTTTTAGACAAGTTCTTGGGTGGATGTATGTTTTGATTTCTTCTGGTTACATGCCTAGGAGGGGCATTGCTGCACTATATGGTAACTCTATGCTTAACCATTTGAGGAATTGCCAGACTGTTATCCAAAGGGGCTGCATCATTTTACATTCCTACCAGCAGAGCATGAGGTTTTCAATTTCTCCATGTCCTCACCAACACTCGTTATAATCTGACTTTTTTAGTATAACCATCTAGTAAGTATAAATTTGTATCATGTGGTTTTGATTCACATTTCCCTGATGACTAATGATGTCAGGCACCTTTTCATGTATTTGTTGTCTAGAAATACATTCCTATAGTCAATATTTTGCATAGGCTCTCAGGGGGTTCATGAACTCTCAAAAGTTATGAACCCCTAGAGAAGACTTATTGGGTGGAGACATGGAGAGAAATTATCATGAGAGTAATTATAAATTATATTTAAACATAGTAAATAATATAAGTATACTTGTTCTATTTATACTGCTATATACTCAATAAGAAAACTGAAAAAATACATTTTAATATCAGTTACACTGAAATATTAGATTGATTTCCACTATATGATTCTTAATGGGGGTTTAAGGGGGAAGGGTCCCAATTCCTATCAAAACGAGGAACATACATTACACATCACCATCTCTGAAACCAAACGGAAACCCCACAAACTGAGTGAGGTAGGAAAGGTTACCTCTTTTTGTATATGAGACGGCACTAAATAGAATTAGAAAACCAATAGAATTGATATCTATACACTAGAGAGTTATCTGGGTAACAGGAGAGTGAAAAGAGGTCTAGGCATGTGCTAAACTAAGGATCAGTCATTTTCAGGTTGAGCAGTGGATGCTGGGAAAAATCAACACTATCCAACGTGAGTCAATAGTTATTTTGGCTGAGTACCAGCCTGCTTTTGCCACCGCAGCTTTACACTTGTGACATATGAAGGTTGTCTGTTGCCAGGAAATAAATGGACATTTGCCCAGTGATCTGAAAAGTCACCTGCAAAGTTTGGACCTTTCCTGTGATTGGATGGAGTAACTATGGTCTAAGCTTCAGAAACTCGAAGAAATTTGCTCAGGCAGCTTTGGGAGGGTCATTATACCCTGAAGACATATCCTTAGAACCAGAGATAAACCTTCTTCTGTTAGAAGCTTACTCATTTGCATTTAAGGCAGTCACCCTTGCTCTCTCCACCAGATCAGCTTTTAGAGAATGGAATGATTTGGAGTTGCAATTAAAAGCCTGGGCAGAATCCTTTTCAGGATGTTTCATTGCTTAACAGCAAAGACAGCAAAGAAAGATAAGCAATTCAAGGTCTGTACCTTATTTCACCTTCTCTAATGTGACCTGCCAGTTCTTCAATAAATTTTTCCCCTTTCATCCAGTAGATCATTGGCCCGGACTCTCCACTGAATCCAAAGAATGCTTTGCAAGGGATGTTCAGAGGCTTACCTGAGAATGAGAGAAAAAGAAATGAGCAAATGACTCCTGGTTATCACTGGGAGACAGGAAGGGACCATTTAACATCCAAAGGAAAACTCTGAGGTAACCTATTTTTCAACTCTTCCTCCAATCATCTTACCATTGTACATGAGAAAATTTTAAATAAGTTACGAGGGCTTCTGGGAAATTTTAAAATTCAAGGCATTATCAAAAATGAGAAAATAATCAGTTTTTAGAACTGTCTATTTTTACTGCTTCCCTCTCAGGAGCTAATATGAAAGAATCAAATGAAAAGAATACCTTTTTATTTTTCTTTTTTTGAGACTATTAAGCACTGCTTATTTGGACTTGCCTTTGTAGCCAACATTAATCAAAAGTATAAGTTAATTTTTTTTGGTGACAAGACATATCATAATAGACTATCCTCTATTATTAAGATTGCACAGGGAAAATTTGTTCATTCTGATTATTATATATTTTAAGAAAAATTGAATAATACAAAGTATAATGGTTAATTTTAGGTATGAACTTAACTGGAGTAAGGGATACCTAGATAGCTGGTAAAGCATTGTTTCTGGGTATGTCTGTGAGAGTGTTTCCAGAAGAGATTGGCATTTGGATTGGTGAACTGAGTGGGGAAGATCTGCCTCAATGTGGGCAGGCGCCACCCAAGTGGCTGCCTCCCCGGCCCCACAATGGAACAAAAGGCAGAAGAAAGGTGAATTCTCTCTCTCCCTCCTTCCCTCTCTTCCTCCCTCCTGTTGGTTCTGTCTCTCTGGAGAACTCTAATACACAAACCAAAGGGAAAATGTTTGAATTACAAATAGATCTATAAAAAGTCCATCCAGGGGAAACTGTCTTATCAGATCGTCTGTATTCTTATATCACTCACAGTACTTAAATAATTCTAAGCAGTATTTAAGCACTTTGCATTATGCATCTTTGTGATTTTAACTAAAATTTCATTTTAATTGTAAATTTCTCACTACCTATATAAGCAACTGTTTCTTGCTGGCATTGATTTTATTTTCTTTTGGCAAAGTAGATCATTAAGGGAAGAATAGTAGAGAGAACACATCTCAACATTTCTGACACTTACAGGAGTCCCCCAATTCATAAATCATATTAGAGCATATTATTTTCTCCATAATATACAATCCTTGCCTTAGTGAAAGCACTAGATAAAGCAATTTCAAAAATATTTTTCCCTTGTGGACTTCACGGTGGACTTGTTCCCATCACCACTCTGAGCCATGGACAAATTGTCCATTTTACACTTTGATTGATCCCAAACTTCCATGTTTTAAGAACCACTGCTTTCTGAAACCGTTTCTCTTTAGTCACCAGAACTAGCAGATGGCTTTCTTTGAGGACCATTTTCACAAACAAACAATTTATATTAAGATAAGCAGAAATTAAAGAAACCCCATAGACATGTGGATGCTGGGCTGACCCCTAATAAGTGACTTGTTGCCAAATAATAGTTTTATTACAGTACAAATGTATACCTCAGCAAAATGACATGTTGTAGACCTTGGGATCATTCCATAATTGTCAAAACCTTCAATGTCAAGATTCTGTCATATATATATGTCTGACACAAATCTGAAACAAGCTTATTCATTGTTACTTTGAACATGTGCTCTGTCACATAGCTGTGTAAAAGTGAAAGACAGTCTTGTATAGTAGAAAGTGCATTGGACTAAGAGTCAGGAAATTTGGATCCTAGTTTTGGATCTATCATGAACAAGCAAACTGGCCCCTGGCAGATTACCTAACATTTTGTAAAGTGATTTTTCATATATATATAATGAGGATGGTAATAATATTTGGAAGGCTCATATAAGATAATGTATGCAAAAGTCCTTGGTGAACTCAAAAGCCCCATCCAAACTTAGCGTAGTGTTGTTTTCCTTCTGAGGCTTGGTCATCCAAGTAGAAGTCAAATTTGAGGCATAATCTGATGTGGATACTGAGATTGATATGTGTTCATTTTGACTCTGTCAATCTATGTCCTTTTATTTATGAGCTCCTATGAGGCAATATCCTTCTCATATCAGTGTTCTATAAAGTTTTTCTAAATTCTAGAGTAGGTATGATTCACCCAAGCAGGCCCTGAGTTCTCTAAACCTGAACAGAGAGTTTTTTTCTATGCCTTGCTACCCTTCATTCCCACGAAATTGAAGGTATTAAGGAAAATCAAACCAGATAGCAGAAAATCCAGAGATTGTGATAAACATTATTATAAGCAATCCCAGTTGCTAAAACTACCAGTATATACATTTATACATATAAACCTAGGTTGTCATTCTTTTGGGCTCTGTTGAAAGAAACTATCAAATAAAATAACTTTTAGTGATTCCTAGTGTGTGGGTGCTCAGACCTGGTTTGATTTTAATGGAGAAAGACAATTATAGCAATGTGCAAAAAGGGGCCTCCATGAGATGGTCTATCAAAAATGACAGCATCTGCTCTTTTCTTGGCACTACACACAACGTACTGACTATTGCAGCAATTTCTCCTGGGAGGAATGTTGTTACTCTCCCATCAGACAGGTTCTTGTTAAATAAACACATGAGACAGATATTTCAGCAGTGTAGTTTTTACACATGCTGGATAAATATCCTGAAGCCTTTTGTCAATGGCCAGAAACAGGAAAACCATCCAACCATCATACACAATACTCTGAGAAGAGTCCTAAAATGATCAGCTCTTGTGCCAAATAGTGAGACTCAATGTGTACCAGGGAGTGGACACCTCCTCTTCTAAAAGGCATGAGAGAGATCTCTGCATTGATTGGGCAAATGACCTGAAACATAATGTTTCTAGGCATTTCTAAAAATTGGCTTATGTGCAAACTTCTATCTACCATTTGCATCTGTTCGCTACTGTATAGTTTTGCCTCCAGATATTTTCAAAGTAATTCCTGTGTTATTGTATGCCCTATTAGTAGAGATGGCCAACTGACATTTACATCTAAAGTAGGTTGAAGACTATCAAAATAAAAAGAACTTTGTGCCTTGGTGCATTGGTGCTAGATAATGAGGTAAGTGAGGCTTCCTGGAAAGTGGCCTACATGCAGTGGATTGGCTCTCATTGCCCTAGCATTCCCCCAGTTCCCTTTCTCAGAGAGCTCTGTGAGCATCTGCATTGTAAGGAGGTTCCCTAGAGACCCTAAACATCTCGAAACCTCAACAGGCTTAAATTTTTATAGCCATGTATTTGCTGGACATGTGTCTTGAAATGGATAAACTCAGATTATTAATGTGTTCAGGAGGAGAATCCCTGGGGAGAGAGCTCAAATACTTATGCCCCATTAAGTTTTCTTGTGTTTTAGAGCCCAAACTTTTCAAAACCAGATGAGGTAAATCAAAATATAATGAAGGTTGTGATGGTAGTAGTGGTAGTAGGGTTTGTGGGCCTCTGTGTGTGTATGTACATGTGCGTGTGAGAGAGGGTGGGGCTGAATGGGAGTTGGACGGGAATGGGATCCACATACGATAATTCCCACCATTTCTAAATAAGGAAGATATACATCGGTGGTGTATTGGTAAATATTTACCAACTGGCTTTCTGAAAAAAGTATGCATGTAAATACATAAGTTTATTACAAATTTTACTAATATAAAGGATATCACACAATATATACAATTTAAAAATAACAAAAAAACTATAATTATTGTAAATCCTATGTACTCAATTGATTCTTACAGAGTGCTTCCATTTACTTTTGTGGAACCTATGTTTGCAAATAAAACACAAGTGTAGTTCTGATGTGAATATTGGTCAATATTTTCTTGAACATTAATGAGAAAGGTGAAGGTAAAACAATAGATGAATGTCAGAACACCACTCTTGCTTCAGTGATATGAATGACTTCTTTTGATGAATTGGATAGCGGTTTCTGTTTGCATTTCATTTCCATAGCATTGTTCTTAGAAGACTGTTAAAAGAACCTGAAACTGAATCATCTGATGTGAGAGAATTGCAAATAAGGGTGGAAAGATAAAATCTATTTTATTTTGACCACATATCTTAATCTCTTCTATCAGGACTTTCTAAGAATTTCTCAAGGCTGACAATTTGATTTTTAATACCTTTATCTATATCTGACCCCCCACCTTGATAGGCTACGGATTTTCTAAAGGCCGCAGATAACCATCAATGTCCTTTTCTTGACAAACAGTTTTTCTCCATTCTTTGTTTTTCTCTTTAAACAATTTTCAACCTCTTTTAAAGTCTCTTTTAAATTGTTCTATTATCTCTGTTTCTTGGCATGCAATTTTTTTTCCCATTTGTGTCAGAGGAAGCATCCTTATGGTGGTTAATTTTCTTGTGAGGTTTGTAATTTCATGACTGTGTTTTCACCTACAGCAAGGATTGTTTTCTGTCAGAGTCCGAGATACCGAGTGTTGTAGAGGAATTCCCTCAAAGTAGTTCCAAGTTTGCCTCTGCCAAGGCCCTATGAGTTTTACTGATTTGGAACCAATTTTTTCTGTTAATTTCTTAGCTTGGGGGGTTGTGCCACATGTGGATTGTGTGAATTTAAAGTCCACACCCATGCTTGGTCCAGGTTTAGAGTTCCAATTTCTCTTACATGTCTCTTTCCATTTATGGCCATGGCTCTAGACTGAATGTCAATCTCCTGGCTGCTTTCCTGGACCAATGAGTGATTTTTCTAGGCCCCATTTCATATATTTTTAGGCTTTATAAACCATTCAGGTTTCTAGATTTTTTTTTTTCCTGGGAACTCAGTTCTAGCTCCACACTTTACACAGATCCTGAGCTCAAGCCCTTAGACCTCTAAAGTCCACATCTGGTTCTGATATCCCCAGGAACTATTCAACTTTAGTTTATATTCCTTTCTTTGGCTCTTAGTTCCCTATTCTTTCCTAAATCCCAAGACTTTCCCCTACTTGCTTTTGAGCTGGGATAAGCATATAAAAATCTTTCTTCCATTTTGACCAGCATTTCTCTGTGGTTAGAATAGGAGATGAGCCTTTACCATATCAATTCAGTCTACCATATTGACTAGTTGTCTAAAGTTCCACCACAGAAGTCTATAAATTGTGTATCTTTGGCCTGAATGATCAAGTTATTTAATAATTTGATTTTCACCATTCTTACTGAGGAGCTAAACATAGAGTTTCTGTTCCTGTTACTGCTAACATAAACAGAGATTTTCCTTTCTTCCGTGGGCTTATACTTCAATTTGGCCTTTTGAGATGAGATTAAAAGAGGAATGGATAGTTGTGATGCCAGTGTGAAAGCTAGTCACCTTCCTGCTGTGCATTATGTGCTTAAGTTTGTAGCTTCACCTTTCAGGAGGTTTATTACTTCCTTAAGAAGAAAATCCACAATTGGGGCACAAATTTTTTATTTGTATTTGTGAGAGTGCACTGAGCCATATGCTCCAGTCCAATAGGCCAGTGTCAGAACACATGGAACACAGGGACATGTTGCTTTCAGTTGTGAGACAGATTTTAAGAAGGTTGTTGCTAATAATGCACTGACGTTTGTTAATTAGTTCCTTAAAAATATACAAAAGAGCCAAGATCATCATTATATTAATGCCACTCTTACACAGGTGCATTCCAGTATGCTTTTCCTTGAGTGGGAGATAAAGGGTAGAGTCATAACTTGCATATGAAGAATGCTCCATTGCTATGGTTTGAATGTCCCCTCCAAAACTCATGTTGAAATGTAATTGCCAGAGTAACAGTGTTGCGAGTTGGGACCTTTAATAGAGCCCTTATGAATGGAGTAATGTCGTTATTGTGAGAGGGAGTTAGTTATCACAGGAGTGGGCTGCTGATAAAAAGATGAGTTCAACCCAATTTCCTCTCTCTGCCTCCACATGCATGTTCTTGCCATTGATGCCTTTCACCATAGGATGACCCTCGACAGATGTTGATGCCATGCTCTTGAACTTCTCAGTCTGCAAAACTATGAGCCAGATAAATCTCTATTCTTTATAAATTGCCCAGTCTCTGGTGTTCTGTTACAGGAGCAGAAAATGGACTAAGACACTCATTAAGTTTTTCTTACAGTGCGTGTCATTTGTCCAGTATGTTTAGAAGGAAAAAGCTGAGAAGCAATGATCCATGGGTGTGGCTTGCCTGAAAGGGACAGAAACACGTAGTCTCTCATTTTGAAAATATATGTAACAAAATAGCTCAGTGTGATTTTTATCACAAGGTAGCTCATCATTCCTCACACTGACCCTTCCTATCAGTCATCTAATATATGTCAAGTACCCACTTACAGCCAAAGCTGTATTGGTAAAAATACCAGGGTCCTTGCTTTCTTTGAGATTACATTCTCAAGTAAACCGAATAGATCATAAAGATTTAGGAACAAGCTCAGACAGAAATTAACTAACTTTTCTGAGGTCAAGTTATGAGCCAGATTCAATGCTGAAAAAAGAATTCATGTCTTCCAATATATAGTACAGTGTTCACTCTACTAGTGATAATGTTGCCTTTCCATTTCTATACCTTGGGAACTGTCACAGAGGTAAATTCTAAATTATAGTTGAGAGCAAGCTATTATGAAGCAAAAGGAAGGAAGAAAGAATGTATTTCTTTCAGTAAGATATAAAGGGAGATGAAAAGTTGATGAGGCAGAGAGATATGAGTTAGGTGTCCCAGATGGTAGGAACTATGGAAATGTAGGGTTTTGTTCCCAGAAAACAGTAAGACTGTGAGAGAAGAAAGTGGGTGCTAAAGCTAATTGATCAGGGAAGGAAGAAGACTGGGAGCAAATACTCGAGTACACTTAGACTAGAATAATGATTTGGGAGAGAGAAAGAGACAGATTAAGAGAGAGCCTAAGACCCTTAAACTTTCTACTATTTCTTGTTTCAGAATGTATGTGAAGCCAGGAAATATTTTGGGAGGATGGTGGGGAACATGCCCATAGCTATTTGCCTGTGCTAAAGGGAAGTAGCACAGCAGCAGCCTTCAAAGTAAGATGACACACAGCACTGTTTTTATGGTTAAAAGTGTAAGTTATGGCTGTGTTTTGGTCTACAATTGGCTCAAAGGGATAAATGGTGCAAAGTACACTGGACGATGAACTGTTTAGTTATAAGACTTACCTAGCTGCGTCACCAAGTAGGCTCAATCCCAATAGAAGTTTCTGTTACTGAATTTTTTTAAGAGGAAATGAACAAAACCCCCACTGTGACTAAACATAATGCCTGTAAACATTGCTTACTTTTCCCTCTTTTATCCTGTTACGACAAGGATTGGTTGGCTTGGTGTCTGAAGACCCTAGTTTTCTCAGTCATATCTTCCATTTAAGAGCATTGGGTGTAGGCAAGGCAGAAACATGTCATGGAAACTGTGTTGCTGGGGTCAGGACACAAAAATTATAGCTCCAGCCTTTCCACTACATCACTGTGAATTTTTGTTTTTGACAAGTCCATTCCCCTAATGAGCCTCCATCTCTTCTTCTAAAAAATGATAGAGGCAACTGAGAGAATCTCTAAGGAACTGTACATATTTCATGTTCTGGTATTTTAAGTAGTTGGCCTAGCATAGTGAGCGTTCGGATTTTCCAGGTGGGAGGTATTGCTTCACTTTGAGTTCTAGCTTTCAAATCTAGAAGTCATTAGTTAGTTCTTTTTGCAAAAAAAAAAAAAAAAAGAGGATGTGAATCTCTCTGCCTTGGGTAGTTTTTAGCTTTGGCTCCAAGGTCCCTTGGTCATGGTGTCTTATGTCTGAATCAACCAGCCTGCTGTGCCTGGAGTCCCAGTTCTTGTGTATCCCCTAACCTCTGATGGTTTACTTCAGAATGCATTTCCTTCCTATGAATCCTATCTTGCCTTAAACCCTAGTTCCTATCTACCCTACTGACTCCTGGCTGCTTCTATTGGCTCTGCTGATCTTGGCTTATGACCCTGCTTTCCTTGACCCAATGCTCTCCATATTTCAGCTTGACAAAGGGATTTTGAAAAGCTCCCCATGGAAAAAGACAAAGTCCTTGGATATTAACTCAGTATGCTAGCATGTCCAATTCATACTCAGCAAATTGAGCTGTCGGGAGAGTTGAAGTAAGCAAATACATTATTTGTGTGTGTGTATTTAAATGTGTGATAGCTGCAAAAGAATTCATTTGGATTGAATTAATAGTTCAAAATTAAATGCACATGATTCTTTATATTGTGTTAGGTGGAGGAAAAATACAGGCCACTTCTACAAATGCCTTAATCTTAAATGACTCAATTTTTTAAAAAATTCCCTTATTGATTTAGAAATCTATGTTTGTACAGAAGCCAACCTGTGTAATCATATCAATTGAAAAATAATTTAAATCCACATTACATTTATATTTGAAGTTATTTTCATGTATTTCAGAAGTTATTTACTTGGTTTCATACTATATGAAATTAAGTGCTAAGGCTTATAAAGTTATATCTATTCTAGCAACCAGAAAAGAGCATTGTTAAAATAGAACACAGAATAACCATTACTTCCTCTAAAAGAGGTTACCTCTGTCATTTGAGAGCATCTGATTGGAAACAGAAATCTTTTTCACTTTCTTAACTTCTATATCATCAAAAGTAGTTGCGAATGCTTTACTGATAAGATCGCAACTTTTGGTACTAGGAATGACCTGCTAGTCAAATCCTGTTGTACAAGTTTGGAGGAAAAATGAATCAATACACACATGGCAATTCTTACTGTGTATTTGAAGATTGATCCAGGTATTATATGGTGACTGAAAAAAATACTGATGTATTTTCTGGACATAATAGTGTGATTTAAAACTTGGCTGTAGAAAGCTTTAAAAAAAAAAACTTCAAATAAATAAATAAATAAAATGTGGCTGTGGTTTTAACATAGGTGCCATTCACTTTGATAAGTCTTGTTGACTGCCTGCAGGCTGTGACTCCAGAAATGACGTTTCAAATAATCCCACAAAGATCCTTTAATCCTTCAACAAAATGGAAATATCAAGGTTTAATGCCTAGTTGGGAAAATGAAACCCAAAGCTGTCCACATATTACTGATCAGATGCATGTCACACTATTGATTTTCTGAAGTTCTATAAGGGTTCTTTTGGACTATTAATGTCCCTTGACCACAAATCCCTCTGGTCTTGCCGTTCATGATACTGTATTTTGCAGCCTACATGATTGGCATGACTTTACCTTCAGCTTTTGCACACTTAAAGCCTCACCCATCAAGATCTAGCTCAAATGTCATTTATCCCATGAAGCCAGCACTGACTACCCTAGCGCACACTGACTTCTCTCCTTTCTCTGAATCCCATTTGCTTGTATGTCATAGGGTGTTAAAAGTTTAGCTGTGCTCTGCTTCACATTTTTATTACAATAAAAGTAAGCTAAGTGCTTGATATGTTCTGCCCAAGTTTATCCTCACAGAAACCCAGTGAATAAGGTATTATTATGTTTAGTTTACAAATGAGCAAACAAAAGCAGAGAGAGGTTCAACAACTCATCTGAAGCCATGAATATTGTAAATGGCAGAGATTTTAAACCAGATTGAGACTCCAGAGCCAAAGATCCTAAACCACTCTTCCATACTGCCTTTCATGGATGTTTGCCTCCTCTTCCCAACTAAATGTTATAGTCTTTAAGGATGGAAACCATATCTTATATTTCACTTTCACTTCCTTAGAGGAACTAGTATGGTGCAAGGCATATAGTTGTACTACATAATACTTGTTTGATCCTCAAAAGCTTAGCTCGAGTTCCCTAATTTTTCTTATTTTTCAATTGGTTTTCTTTTGCAGCATGAAATGCGTCTTTGTAAATCTTCCCAAATACATTTTGGAATAAACCAGGGTACAAATAATAAATACCCTGTAGTTTTCCCCTTCTTTCACTAACCCTTTTAAAGAAGGAGGAGGGAGGAAAGGAAAAGGAGGAGGAAAATACATAATCTGGGTTGCCTTTTCAAAAGTTCCCTCAAGGCAGAGTCAACAGCAAAATGGGAAGACAGAACTTCAATGGTTATATGCTTGTACAAGTTAGCCAGAGTGCTGTGTCCAGGCAATACCGATCAGCGATAGTCACCATCTCTTTTGGTTTGAGTTTCAGATTTTACCTTGAATTATTCTCTGTATTGAATCTTTCTTTCCCCATGTCCATAAGTTCGTGAAGACAGAAGGGAATGAGTTCAATGGATCCTGAATGGGAGAGTCCATTTATTTCATAAGTTCAAATAATTTTTTCTGTTCTTTGAAGATGGAAGGATGCATAAATGACAGAAAGTAGAGGATTTTGAAGCTAATTATTATAGTTAGCAATATCATAATAAACAAGAAGTCATTTCCTCTTCATGTCTCTGCTGAAAATGTATAATTAAAAGAAATAAAGACCCATCGTTGCTCACAAGAAAAGTCAGAAGCCAAGTTCTGAGTCTTAATGTCAGGAACACCCTGAAATCTCATTTAGAAAGTTGGGGAAGTGTACTTTGTGGTTCTTTGGTATCCTCCAGTGCTCTATCCCATTCCTTGAGCCATGTAATCCTCAGTTCTGGGTCCTCACTTTGCTCCTCCTATAACACTGAGCCAACCACCCTGCTGGGAATAGATTCCCCACCCCATCGTTGTTCTTGACTTCCCTGTTGGTGTCCTGTACTGCCCTTAGCCACTCAGCCTTGCTACCTTACATTCCCCCTCCCCACTGTAACTTTCCACTACTAACTCTTTATACCTTCCTCAGTGAAAGAATTGGCTAGTTTTATAAAATAATGCCCAACCATTTGCTAATATGGGATAAAGCTAAAAAGAGGGGGTTCTTTATACTCTTTTTTGTAATGTGCATTTTTTCTTTGAAAATTAATGTGCATCTTCAGCAAAGTTTTTCAAAGAGAAGGACAATTGTTGAGCAATAAGAGTTGCTTAACATAGCAGGGCTTTCTAAAATTCCTCTCTGCTCATCTGTTGACTCAAAATCCTCAAAGCAGTTGCTCAACAATCTTTTCTCTCTCTCCTTCAAAATTCTCTCCCAAGTCCACAGGGAATGCTCCTGTCTCCTCAGCCATCCCCACTCTTCCTATCCTCTGGATCTGGTCCTATTTTCCATGAATTTTTCCCTGCCCTTTCCTTTATTCAGCCTCCGTAAATTTTTTAGTATAAAATAATAAAGGCTTATAAAATTCAATCACACTGCAACCTCCGAATTACACTGTTAATTGCTTTATAAGTATCTGGTAAGTAGGCTGCTGGAAAGAGTGATCTCTCTGTATTTTGAATGTCCATAGCTTTTATGTTTTGTTCCATAGGCAGCCACTTTATTTCAATGAACACATGACAAGTACCTATTATGGGCAAGATCCTTTCCTAGGTACTGGGGGGATGTTTAATATAATATTAAATAATACATGGTGAGTCTCTGTTTTCAAGGATTGCAGTGTCACTAAAAACTCTTTATCAAAGATAGTTTCATTTGGTAGTTTTCTTATTACCTGTTTTTGTTCAGTCTTCTGAACTTTTCCACAAACTTCCTAGGGCCAGGATCATGCCTTATACTGTTCCGTATTTCCCCCAGTGTGACTGTTGTACAAGATGTAGATCAGGAGTGACCTAGTTGGGAAAAAAATCTCAAAGCCAATTGTTTCTGTCACACTCTCCTCTCTATTTGACTGGGGTCAACAGGGACCTCAACATCCTTCTACCCTGGTGCATTCCCAACACTGTCTTTCAATTACTTCTTGTGGTCAAGAACCTGATTAGAAACAACTTCTTTCCCCTCCAGCTCTCAAGTTAAAAAGACACCCAAAGGTGAGTTTCCTTAACCACTCAACTCAGAAAATAAAGGAAATCATCTGTCTGGATGCATTTGGACTGGAAACTGGTCAATGTGAGTTGTTCGTTTTGCACATGGACTGGCCCTTTGCCATACCGACATTCATGGTCATCTGATGGAAACTTTTCAGTTTGTCAGCTAGAAATGGGCTGGGAAAGCAGCTGAAAACAGAGGAAACAGGGCCACATCTTTTGGGAGAAATATTCAAGTTGACAATCTCAAATAGTCTCTGCGACTAGAAGTACAGTTAGTGATTCAAAAGCCCCGGCACTCTTGTTATCTCCGTTCCTTGTATTGAATATCATAACCACGCAATGAAGCTCTTGGTTTTCTGCATATAATTTTCTCAATAAATCAGACATTGAGCTCCCTAAGGATAAAGAGCTAGATCTTCTCTTCTATCCTCTTTAGTAGCTAGCCCAGTGCTAGGCACACAGAAGGTTTGAATTGATTTGCTGGCTAGAATACCCCTAGTTTAATGATGGATCAGATTGCATACAGAAAAGGAAGATGTGCTTGTTTTAATCAAATCTCATTTTATTTATGCTTTTTCTTTCTAGGAGATGGTGCTCTTGGCCATAGTTTCATTTCCACTGTTGTCACTTTTTTAGTATCCGAAGCAACCACAACTTCTAAGTCTTCCTTTAGCAGTCTATTCTCAGTTGCATCTCCTCTTATTTCTTTATTCCTAATATTTACCCCAACCCTTTCCTTTCTTATCTGCAAATGGCTAATCTTAATTCTTCCAAGTTCTGTGAATAATTTCTTTCCTGTGTTTATATTGTTACCTTGAATGTATTTATAGACAGGACCTAGGTCCCCTCTAGAATAGCCTGCTGTACTTAGCAGCTTCTATCTCCACGAGTCTTTCCTTAGAACATTCTAGTTTCCTCTTTTTGCACTTCATTATTTCATATTTTCTTCTGTTTATCCATATTCTTCCTATACATGTTACAAGAAATACATACATCATTCCAGATTTTGTCTTCGCAAGGTCAAAATTACCTGAATATAATTTTCCATGTTTATCTGCAAAGAGGGGACAGGGAAAACAGAGTTTATTGAAATCCATAAATAATATGAAACCACATTTTGTATATTATCTGAACTCTCTTCATAGTTTTTTCCTCAAAGATAAAAGAGCCAAACTGACTGTGGCTGTTAATTTCATTTCCTGCCTGTTCACTACATAAGGAAAGAAAAGCAGAGCAGTAATTTAGCAGGTAAAAGGAAGGACAATAAAGCATCTGAACTATACAACCAATTCCTGCATAGTTTCCAGTTGTCTGTATTTTTTCCCTTTGGCCTAGACATACACATACACACACGTATACTCGCCTACTCATATACATATATCTGCTTGTGTAGATATTTTTATTTTCTATCTACATTTATCATCTACTTATTCATCTGTCTACCTGTGATCTATTTCTCTCTCTTTCAATAATGTAGCATTTTATCCCTGAATTAATGATATCAGTCTTTGCCACATCCCCTTATATTGTGTATGTGTGCACATGAGTGTACCTCAAAAATTGTCTCAAGTGTGACCTATTGACCAAAGTGGTACATCTGCTATGCACATAGCTCTGCTGATAGCCTGAGGAGAGGGTATGACAGAATACCATAGAAAACAGTTCAACAGGAAAAATGTTCCTACTGAATTTACACTTAGTTATATAGCATATAGTAACATCTTAACATTAAAAATGCTGTTAATTTAGAACGAAGATTGCTAAAGCAAGGAAGAAAATAGTATAGATAAGATTTTAAGAAGGCTATTTAATGTTTTAAATACTTAAACAAGGAGAATAATTTCAAGTTCTTTAAAACAACAAACATATAAGCAATTTGCTAGCTGCCAACCAACCCTGTCTACTTGTTAAGGCTCCACTGGCAAATGAGTTCAGCCTATATGTGGAACGATCACAGTTAAGTTATGTATTACTCAGACATCTTAATTGGGTTGATGGATAACTGTTTAACTTGTATTTTTTCTCACTCAAATATTTTTAGCAACTCAGTGAAAACTTGTGGGTTAAAAATATATTTGATTATTTTTAAACCTGGATTTAAGCTGTATTCTATGATTAAACAATTGAAGATCAGCCTGTTGACGTGTATGAGACTTCTACATACGGTTTGTTTGGAATGTGCTACACATTCTGCTGTGCTCCATATCATAGTTGTGTACATTGCTAACCTCCCTTCCTATACCGTAAGCTCCTTGGCAGGCTTCATAACTAATCCATCTTGGTAACCCCTGCAAAGCCTAGCACAGTGTTTTGCACTTTGTATGCTTTCAGTAAATGCTAAATTAATGAACTGAACTAGCTTCCAAAAGACCTCTCCTAGGCAATACTTCAACATCTATGTTCTCAGTACTTTATGTACTTGAAAGTAACACAACTTCATGTCTTTAAAATGCATTTCATAATTCAGATTTTTCACTATTTCTGACTTGCCTTTTCATCCAACTTAATCTGAGCCAGTGAGGTCATGCTGTTTATCTTTACACAGAGAAGCCAGACACACATTTGATACCCACCGAAATTCTTTTAAAAGACATATGGAGAATAATGGATGCAGTTAAAGTTAGTGACAGCATTTGTATATCTGTCTCTAATGGACTTAGAAGGGAACTTTGAGATCATCATGTCTCATCCTCTCACTCTAGATGAGAAATGGAGGGCACAAAGTTTTAAATGACTCATCCAAGAACACACACTGACTGTTGGCAGAGCTTGTGATGCAGTCCAAGTGCCTGCCTCTAAGTTTAATGCTCTTTCCAATATAGCAGCTACCTCTGGCCCTTACACTGAGACTATTGCCTTATCCTCCTGACAGGCTGTTTTGCTTTCAATCACTTCCCCCTTCCAATTTTTTTTTCCATAGACTTTCACCATATTTGTCTTCCCTAAGCATAGATGTATTCATGACACTTCTCTGCTTCAAAATATGAAATGGTTCCCATAAACTACCAATTTAAGTGGTTCTCAACACGGGGCAATTTTCCCCTAGAGGAAACATTTGGCAATATTTGTAGACATTTTTGGTTGTCACAACTGAGTTAGGGGGTGTTATTGGCATCTAGTGGGTACAGGCCAGGGATTCTGCTAACCATCGTGGAGTGCACAGGACAGCCCTCACAACAAAGAAATAACTAGCCCCATATGTCAATAGTGTTGAGTTTGAGAAACCCTGTTCTAGAATGAGAGGATTTTCATGTCTTGATCTAAACTTTCTTTTCTAAACTTCTTTTCCACAACCTTCCCACACACAGAAAATTCCCATACTTCCTATTTCTAATATATGTTCTATACTTTCCCATTGCCCTGTTTTTGCTTAGCTTGGGATGACTTTCCTCATCTGTCCACATTCTTCCTATTTGTGAAAGATTGAACTATATGTGACCTCCTCCATAAAAACTTTCCTTGATCCATCTTTTCTCTTTTCAAGCCTAATAGAAATTTGTATGTAGATGTTTTTTTCTTTAAATCTCATAGATTATTTTGGCAAAGTCTGATTGTTAGACTCTGAAACAGCTGTGAGAAAAATGAACACTAAGTTTGGAGCCTAAAGACTTATGACTCCACGATCTATTAAGTGTGTTTCATCTTAGACATGTCATTTCATCTCACTGGGCCTTGTACTTTTCGTCACCGAAATAGGACTAATAATGCCTACTTCCTAAAGTTGGTCGGAGGAGGAAGTAAAATTATATGAATAAAAGTGCTCTGTAAGTCTTAAAGCATTATGACAATGTGAGGGATTGTTATTTTTATTGCAAGGGGAGCTAGCCCTTGAAAGGCAGGTAAAGCTTCTGTTTAACCTCGTGTAGAGAATAAGCAATGCCATTGACCATACTGCAAATTTTCTGGCTGACCTTGTGTGAGGAGGGCAGAGCATATGCTTAAGTCTACTTTAATTTTCCCCGTGAAGAGTACAGTATGTTCTTTATGCTTTGCATCTACCCAGCATGGTGGTAAGGAAAACACTTCCTTTCTCTGGAGAAGAAAGAACAGGTGAGTGCACCAGCCAATTATTCAAAACAGGAATGCCAGGGGCAACAAGAGACCTGCAAAACAATTTTTCTGCAGTCAAATACATCTAGCTCATAAAGCATGTCATAATTTACTTCTAATTCCTTTGCAAGGGCATTTTTAGAAGTGTTGTCCTTGCCATCTCAGAATCCCGAGAATGTAGCTGTCCTTTGGTAGCCAAAGTTTGGGAATAAAATATATGAGCACTAATAAGAAGAAACTTGACTCAGCATTTTTATTCTGGGACGATAACTCGTCATATTTGTGGAAGTCTCGCTCGTTATATTTTGTATAACACTAATACCTGTGGAAATTAAGGCTGGATAAGAGGCCCTGGAGCTTGAGATTATAACTATACAGATGTTTTACACTAGAGGTCACTCTTGCAATCTAAGAACAAAATTTTGAAAATAAGAAAACACAGCAAAACAAAACAAAAAGCAAACAACCATCAACAACAACACCACGACATGCACATGACATGAATGCAAAAATTAAGGATATAGTTTTTCCTTTGAAATCTATGAAGATGCTCTTAAAATGATCAAATGAACTGGTAGTGGGGTGGGCGGTCATTATTGAGTTAGGAGAGAGCTAAAAAATAACAATTGCTCTACCTGGCAGGCAGGCAGGTAACCAACCACTTCTTCCCTGACTTGGGACATCAGTCCGCAGCTGCACTGAGGTGATCAGCTTGATATAGATCTAAGTAGGC
This sequence comes from Propithecus coquereli, assembly GCF_000956105.1. Taxonomy (NCBI): domain Eukaryota; kingdom Metazoa; phylum Chordata; class Mammalia; order Primates; family Indriidae; genus Propithecus; species Propithecus coquereli. The sequence continues at coordinate 3,011,125 of NW_012134303.1, read as the reverse complement.
TGGAATGACATACACATTTTAAACCAACCGAGTAATTGGTAAGAGGAATTGCAGGAATTCAATGTAGCAATATAGGGAAGAATAAATGCTCTTTGTGCCTGTCTGTTTAAAGAACAGTAGTTGTTGTTGTGAAAATTCATTTCTTAAACAGATGTCGAATGCATAAATGAATGGATTTAGAATCACCCTATGAGTTGTCTTAAGGGCTAGGCACACATTTGTGCACAATAGATCACTATCTTTGTGTTTTATGATATAAAGATTCAAACTCTACTCTTTCTTCTCCATATTTTTCATTCCTCCTGCATAGTGTCTGAAATTCCAGCTATCATTCTTTCCTCAGGTTAATGCATTTTACTTTCACTTTTTCCATATTAAAATTCAAAAACTCCCAGGAGAAGAAGAGGGATGACAGATAAAGTTATTCCCATAATTCAACCCTCAATTCGTTTTTAAAGTAGATCCTCACTGGGGCACCTGACAGGAAGGCCCAAGTGGAGACAGGACATATGACCCCAAAGGGAATATTGATGGGCTTCAGAGGAACAAGAGGACAGGTATGGGTGGTAAACCTAGGGCACCACTGGGGAGCACTTGAGGAGGGAAGAGAGCATTAAAAGGATAACTGTATACTAAAGTTTTGAAATTTTGTATTTAGTGCTATGAGAGACTTAAAAACCCAACCTTTCATCTGCAAACCAAATCAACATGATCATGAAAAGAATTTTTTTTAAACTTTTCTATATGAAAGGGGTAAAATAATGAATAATATTATTACATGACTCTAATAAATGAATTCTAGACCAGTAAGAAATACATCAGAGGAATACTGAAACAGTAAGTTTGATCTTTCTGATACATCCTCTTTCTTAATGATATGTTTAAAACAAAAACAAACCCGTAGTAATGGGCTTTGGTTTCACAGCCTGGAATGTTTTGTTTACCGAAGCACACTAGCAAAATGTCACTGTAAAGCCCCACTGAGACTTAAGTGCTTTTCAAGAACTTCAACTCCTACTGCCTGGGAGAATGACAGACAGCTATGCTGGATTGAGGGAAATCAAATTATAGGATTGGGTCCAGAGGACTAGGTGAGTCATTGAGGGAAATTCTTTTTACAATGTACATCTTCGAAAGAAAATCAGATGATGTCTAAGGTTCTGTTTAAACATGGCGAATGAAGTGGTTACATGACTCAATTATCTCCAATAATTCAAGCCCAAAATAGACCTCTCTTGCCTCAGTTTCGGATTTTGCTCTGTGCCAAATTTGTATAGGAAATTGATTTCAACACTCACGTTTCTCTGAATGCAGTGATGCAGCCAAAAGCAGTGCAGGAAAAGTGACTCTTCCTGAACAACTTAGACCACTCCAATTTATATTGCTGATTTTGCTGTGCTCTATAAGCTTGGGAGATTTTCCCCTTTCTTATTAACACCAACCACTTCCACAATCAATGAAAATCGGGAGAAATTTCTAGAGAAAAAAACTCTGTTGACAAACAAAAACAAAACCCAGAATATATTTTTTAAAAAGCAGATACTACTGAGAGAAATTCAGTGGCTGCTGGAAGACATTTCTAAGGAGTAATCTATTCCACTTTACCTAGAAGGCAAAAAGTGATGGCTAAGAATCTGTTCTCTGCAACATGAGCTGACTGCAACTTGGATACTCTAAAAAAAAAAAAAAAATCTAAGCAGCGACCTAGAGAAAAGGACAAAAAGGCCCAGCAAGTTTATGTTCAGGGTGTGTTTCATCCAAAAGAGATAAAATAGAGCCATGTTAGAAATAAGTAAGCCTCTCTAAGAAATGCATCTCACTTTGTACTAGGACCCTTGAGAAGGTCAAAGGGAAAGCAGAGATTTGTCCAAGTCTAGAAGAGGATAGATTCCAAACCGCATCCCACAGAGGAATGTGGAAGATGAAGCAAGAGCCATGGTAAATTAAGCTATTGAAGAAAGAAAAATTAACTGGAGGGAAAACACCTGGGTTCTAGTCCAAGGTTATTTACTCATTTTTAATTCTGACACATGACAAATAATTTATCTAAATAACTTGTTATAATGTCACTAGAATGTATGATCTATGAAGGCAAGGGACTTTCATCTGTGACATTCATTGCCGTGTCCCCAGAGCCTGGAAGAGTGACTGACACACAGTAGGCCCTCATAAGTATTTGCTGAAAGACTGACTGCGGTGCATCTCTGTAATCTGTAAAGTGTAATATATCTAGGAATATCGTGAGGGTTACGTGACAGAATGCATGTACAGGGACCAATCCAGGTTTTGTGGTCTAAAGTTTACACAATTTGACAGGTAGTGTCGTTAAGAAAAAGAACATAGAGTTACAAATATAAAATTAAGTAGGAGACTGAATATTTTTTAGAATGAGAAAAGAAACCACTTTATGTAACACATTTTAAAAGCTGATAAATGCCACAAACATCACAGAATTCAGGAAAAAAGCCACAGAATATTTTCTTGAATTAACTAACTGCATGACATACTTCTATAATACTTTTATTCCTTACATTTTTTATTGCATACACTTTGTTTTTCTCCTCATATGACAATTTTATAACATTTTCTACTGACAGAATGGAAAGATAATTCGATCTTTCCTCTAGCATGTTTGATTGAAATTTGTTTTATATTATCAATAAGTTTAGGAGTTTTCCTCAGTTTTATAACTTGTTATTGTTGATGTCATGTTGGGGAAACATCTACCAATTTTTAAAATCAATTTTCTATCAATTTTTAAAAAAATATGGAATAATTTTCCACAGACTGGTTCTAGCTCTATATATTTCAAAGCGTATTTCTCTTACATTCACTTCTACTTCTGTTGCCAAACACTTGAGGACACGTTATTATCCTGAAATGACTACTGGTTCTGTCACCTCGGGTCCTTGGGTTCGTCAGCCCTGGGGGTGGTAGGATGATTTCTTCAAGCGATTTGATACTGGGGTGGCTAGTGTAATTTAACCATATGCAGAAGTAAATGTGAATTCCATAAATATGTCCTACTAACCCAAATTAAATATTTTGCCAGCTCGACTTCTCCTTAGCTAGATCTCTAAAATCCCTATGGTAACTCCAATGCCATTAGATAAGAGGAAAAATACCTAAATTAAATTCAGTTGATATATCTGCTGAAAACTTTACAAAAACATATAGTCAGATAAAAGCATTGCTAAGGCTATTCTTGACGGTTTGAGGAGGGCCTATAAGGTTTATGGTTCATTAGCTTCACAGCAAATCGACCTCTGATTAGTGTTCTTTGCAAAGTGCAGAGTGTTATACAAATATTGATAATAATAATGATGATGGTGATGACAACAATGATGATGATGATTGTCTTACATAAAACGTCTTACATTTTGTAGATGGTAACAAGTTATGTGAAAAGCCACACTCGGCTATTTAAGGGTTAGTTTGATGCTGTGTGCACTTTCCTCCCTTGAACATCCCTGAAAGGAACCAAAGCCTAATGGTGTGACCTGAATCTCAGAAAGCGGGAGGGTAAACTGTCTGCTTGTTAAACTATGTCATTGATGCAGTGATTTCATAAAAAATAATCTGGCCCCAGCAATGTCAAGAATTCCTTGGATTACCACTCTTATTTTTACTATGCAATTTTCCAGAAAAATATATAATGACAAAAAATAGCTATTAACTCATTCATGCTTTGAAATAAATTGGTATTTTATTCATCATCATGGCATTTGCACACAACTCGTAAATACCAGTGGTATATATATGAGCAAGACAAAATATTGATTCAGACTTCGGGTGTATTTGTGTGCATATGGCTTTATAAGCCCTTGCACTTTCCAAGCCAATTCTGACCCCAGTAGTGAGTACATTAGAATGGTTCACCCCATATATGGGTGGTGTCTGGAATTCATCTTCCTGTCTTGATATTCTTTAACCTACCACATCCACTGTAGCTCCCAACCACTCAGCTGGCACCATATAAACATAAGGCTAAATCAATTTCCCACTGTATACAACACAGCCCTAAATGGCTTGCTCCTATCTATTCTGAGCACTGCCTAATCAACTCCTGATTCCTCTGCCACCTAATCTCATTGTTCTTTCTTCCATTTATAGTCCTGCATCAACCTTCAGGTTAAGCATTTAACACTACATTTTTACCTAGGACCTTGTCTGAAATTTGGGTTCTTTTTTTGAGCTATGTTGCCTTAGGCTACCCAAAGTAAATATGTATCTTTATCCACACCTGGCTCCCAGAAACTGCTATCCTAGGGTACCCTGGCTAGGTTTTCCCTGGTTCCATGAGTGAAAACCAGATCATAGGGATAATCTATGGTATCCTTAAGGTGAGCCCAAGGTGTTCACATATACTCCAAGTCACAGTCTTCTCCCTGCCATGCTTACATAATTCTTACAACTTCTCTGATGAATGGACTTGAACTCCTGCCCATTTATTTGGCCAGGACTATGATACTCTGCTTAATTTTTGCCAGTTCTTCAACTCTTACTATAATACTTGGGGGCTGGCTGTGGTGTCCCATATTTACTCATCATCAACAAACACATTGTTAGCACTTCATCTGCTTTGAAGCATTACCCGTCCTAAACACCAGACTGGGACTTCTTGGCTATTCACCATAGTCCACCTCAACTACATCCCTTCTAATAGTGGATCTCTTTAGATAGGACACATTGGGATGATTACTAATCACCTAGAATCACGCCCTCCAGTTGTGTCAGTCCCCCCGACCCTAGTCCTGGGCTGGCCTATCCTTCCTTCTCCACTGATTTATGTAGATAAAGCCACACGTGCCCCAAGATAAAGATGACAAATTCAGACATTTGCTTTAATTCAGTCATCTATGATTCTCTAGTTATTTAATCCGTTAGCCTTATCTCTTTAACTACTAGATTATGAACTCCTTGAAGAAAGGAACCATGCCTTATGTGTATATCGTCCCCGGATGCATAATGAATATTAACAGATTGTGTTTAAATGTTCCAGAGCACAGAGTCTGGATAAATGGGGTGGAGAGGTAATAGGATTGGGATAGAAGTGGCAGTTAAATGGGAAACCACATCCCAGTCCTCTAACTCTCCTCCTGGACTTAGATGGGACACTATTAGAGAGGATTGTATGCAGACATATTACATGCAGCACAGGCAAAAGAGCAATTAAGTACATGGCTTTGGAGTCAGGTAGAAAAAAATTTGAATCCTGGTTTCAATTTCCAGCTTTCTCACTTTCTAGTCATAGGTATGTGGTCAAGTCATTTATTCTCCCTACTTCAACTTCTTCGTTTATACAATTGTGAATGTAATAGTATCTGTATTACAATGCTTTTGTGATGACTAAAGGAAATGGTATGTTAAAATGCTCAGCACAATGCCTGACTCATAGTAATGCTCCATAAAGGGTAGCTTTTTATATTGTTATAGCTACTTGCTTTGTAACTTGAGGCCTAAACAGGGCATGAGTTTTTATATATGGATAATACATTCCAAGGAGGCAGCTGCATTTCCATTTTTGGATTGTTTTCTATAAACTTCTAATGATAATAACAATAGAAACTAGCATTTTTATCGAACGCTTATCCTATGTTGGCTAGATTTCCTACCATAGGAAAAGGTCCATAGGCTAATACCATTTAGCTGTAAGCTTCATGGAAGTAATATATGTGTTCTATAAGACATGATTCTCTGTCTTTGGTGGCATGGGATGGTGAAATTTTCCTTGGCAGCTGACGCATTTTCCCCTGAAAATATGATAACTTTTTTATTGTTTGACTACCTTACTTATCTATTGATTCATAAAATACTGTTAGAATAGATTCAACCAAAAGCTCTTTGCATGGAAATTCAAAGTAGGACCATTTAGAAGCAATTTTTGACAACTTTAAGAACATCATCACTTATGATATTTGTCTCTGAAATTTTCAAGATACTATGTTGGGAGATATGTACACAGTTGCTAAGGAAACTAGCTACATGATACAATAGCTCTTGAGAAATGAAGCTAAAGCTAACCTTCCTCAACTTTGGGTGTTTGTTGCTACCTCAACTCACTAATGATTCCCAAGAAGAGAGAGAAAGACAGAAAAAATATCTCATTTCCAGGGGGGAAAAAAGCCTTAATGGCCATTTCTTCCTTTATAAACCACAGCCCCTGCAAATGAAATCTTAGTCAACTCATCATGTTAGGCGTAGTGTCCTATTGATGTGATTACCAAAAGGTGTCTTATTTGGATCTGACTTTTCATTGTTAGTTTCTTCTTAGATTTTTCAGTATCATCTGATGTGGAGTGTGTTGCTGTTGCTGTAGCAGTTATATTAATATAAAGTCACAAGACTAGAAGTGAACATGGATACTTATTCCAGATGAAAGAGTAAATGGGGGCATATTTCCACTAACATGGGATCTCAGGAGGGGATGAGGTAGGGACAGAGATAAGGGGATATGTAAGCAACATAGTCCAACCAGAATAAAAGACCAAGGGGTCAGGAGTCTTGTGTGTAGTTCAAGCTATGGGACATGGAACAACTCATTTAATCCCTCTGGGCTTTAGTTTCCTCCTCTGCTAAAGGTAGGTGATAATATTTACTTAATTTCACAGGTTTGATGTGAGGATCAAATACGTTTCATCTCCCTCTACCTCCACATTCAATTAATCATCAAATTTTGATGGTTGTATGTACCAAATATTTTTTGAACTTCTCCATTCCTTTCCACCCCTCCTATAGCAGCTTAAAGTACTTTCCCCTTCTTACCCGAATTACTCTAATTGCCTCATAACTTCCAGTGGTGGGTTTAATAAGGCAATAACTTCTTTATAGGTCTTCCAACCAAGAGATGGATTGTATTTCCCTATCCCTGAATCTGGGCTGGTCTGATGACTTGCTTTGACCAACAGAATGTGGCAAAAGTGATGCTGTGCAACTTCTGAGCAAAGCTTCATGAGGATTTGTAGCTTCTGCTTTTATTTAATCTCTTGTTGCCCTGAGAGTGCCATGTGTATTAGTTTCCTATTGCTGCTGTAAGAGTCAAAAGCCACAAACTTCGTGGCTTAAAATGACATAAATTTATCTTATAGCTCTGAAGGTCACAAGTAAAAAATCACCCACTGCATTAACGTCAAGGTGTCAGCAGGGCTGCTTTTCTTACAGAGCTTTGGGGGAGAATGTTTCCTTCCATTTCCCAGCTTCTATACGCCACCTGTATTCCTCAGCTCATGGTCCCTTCCTCCAGCTTCAAAGCAAGCAGTGTAGCATCTTCAAATCTCTATCCAACTCTCTCACCTCTGCTTCTGTCATCACATACCCTTCACTGGCTCTGATCCTCCTGCCTTTCT
>NW_012134303.1:3000578-3003479 GCF_000956105.1 Propithecus coquereli | reverse complement strand
TTTTTAAAGATGAAAACCCATGGGACTAGAGAAGCCCAGAAAACAGCTAGCACAAATGATCAGACTTTTGAATGAGGCCCAAGGGGAGATCAGCAGAGGAATAGCCCAGCTGAGTACAGTCCAAATTGCTGATCCATAGAATCTTTAGCAAATAGTTTACTGAATTTTGAGTTTTTAAAAAAATTTTAACTGATACATTGGTTTCTCTGGATGCAGGCTTACTACCTGTTTAATTCCTTTTCCATGCTACTACTAGACTGATCTTTCTAAAATGAAATTCTGATTTCACTGCCTTGCTTAAAAGCTTACAATAGCTCCCCTGGCCTTCAGTATAAAGTCAAGTTGCTTAGCATGGTATTCAAGGCCCTCCACAACCCTACTAGGGCCTATCTCTCCAAGCTTTTCTTTCATTTCAGCATTCATTTCTCTGAAATGTGTTCTCTTGCATCATAGAAATGCTAGCTCTAGGTACTGTATATTGCTTTGCAATAGTCTGGGTACGTGTCTATCTCCCTTCCTAGACTGGGAACTCAAAGCCATGGATGTTCCTTCACTTATATATGTAATTGCAGCACTTAGCACAGCACCTGGGATATAGTAGTACTCAATAATTTCAGAAATTATTAGTTTCTTACATTTTATAGATCATATTAGTCAACTTATTAAAATCCAGGTGAGATTCTCCAAAGAACTAGCTGACATCTCAGTGGCCTAGCTACTGGCACTTGCTAGCTGTGTAACTATGGACAGATTATTTCAATTCTCTGTGCCTTAGTTTCTCCACCTGTAAGATGGAGATGAAATTAGTACCTATCTCAGAGTTGTTGTGGGGAATAAATGAATTAATGTATGTTAAGTGCTTAGAAGCATGCTTGGCACAAAGTGCTATGTAAAGACTAATTATGATAATTGTGGCAGCGGTGCTTGTAGTGGTGATGGTGGTTGTTATCCTCACAGTCCATTAGGGTACGTGAACTCAGTTGAAGATTAGCCTGTACAAAAGATGTTAGGAATGTAATCTGAAATGTTACCAACAAAACTAATTGCAGAATGCACTCTAAAACAAAACAGTTATAAACTATTTCTATTTGTAGAAAAAAATATTGTATTTCAGTGGAAATCTATATTTCAATGGAAAACTTCTGACCTGTCTCACTCTGTTCATTGTCTTTCAGCTGTTTTTGTAACTGTGTGTGAATTGTAAATTCTGTCCCATCTGGTACAGAATTGACTTTTCTTCACCTTAATGCCGCCCTCGTTCATGGAAAAACCAGTTTTTCTATCTGCAGTTCATCGCACTACTAGTTTATTCCATATAAATTTATGGTCTTTTGACTTTAAAAAAAAAAACAAAACTGTTATAACATATGCCTGATTTCCTCGTATCATCTCAGTAAAATCTTTAGCATTTGTTTATTTTTCTATCTATATGATAGTCATGATTTTACCTTTTTCTGAAAAATATCTTTTAACAGTTTTAACCCAGGTATGTCTTTACTTTGTTCCCAGAAGGTGAATCAGAAGTGGCAATAGAACTATGCTGACACTATTTTTGTAATATTAATTTTACTCTCTACTAATCTTGTTTTGGTTTATGGCCAATAAATTGCTTCCCATTGAGAATTTGGTTTTATAGTCTGACCATTTAGTGATTTCTGTAAATGGATTACTGGTTTTTAGACATCTTCGTTGGTGGAGAAACAACAGAGAATCTGATTTGTTAGCCCTTTAGATTGATAATTTTATTTTATGATTTGATCATCTGATGATCTCTGTAAGCAGATTAATAGTTGTGTAGCAGTGGTCCCCAACCTTTTTGGCACCAGGGACTGGTTTTATGGAAGACAGTTTTTCCACAGACTGGGGATGGGGGGGATGGTTTGGGGATGATTCAAACACATTACTTTTATTGTGCGGTCAGACCTCTCTGCTAATGACAGTCGGTATTTGTAGTCACTCCCCAGCGCTAGCATCACCGCCTCAGCTCCACCTCAGATCATCAGGCATTCGATTCTCACAAGGAGCGTACAACCTAGATTCCTCGCATGTACAGTTTACGGTAGGGTTCACGTTCCTATGAGAATCTAATGCTGTCACCGATCTGACAGGAGGCAGAGCTCAGGCGGTGATAAGAGCCAATGGGGAACAGCTATAAATACAGATCAAGCTTCATTCCTTTGCCCACTGCTCACCTCCTGCTGGGCAGTCCGGTTCCTAACAGGACACGGACCAGTACCAGTCTGAGGCCTGGGGGTTGGGGACTGCATTTGTATAGAGACCTTGGGTCTATCAGGTGAGAGAATTTGGTTTGTTAGCCTTTTCTGCTTGTTTGTTTGTCTGTTTTGAGCTCAAGTTCAATTAAGAACTGAAGAATGGGAAAAGACCATCTCTTTGGTTTAAACCAATGAGTTGTGTACTTCTCTTTTACTCTTGACCCATGGCTAAAATTTTAGAAATGAAGCTATAAGCTCTCACTGTGTCTGCATGACTAAGTGACTGTACTTCAGAAGGGACTTTACTTCTCTTTATGTAAGGATGTTCTATGGACTGAAATGTGTCCCACCAAAATTCATATGCTGAAGCCCTAACCCTCAATGTGACTATAACTGGAGGTAGGGTCTTTAGGAGGTAATTAAGGTTAAATGAGGTCATAAAGGTGGAGCCCTTATCTAATAGGACTGTGACCAAAGATGAGGTAATATGAGCCCACAGCAAGATGGTAGCCATCTATAAGGTAAGAGAAAAGACCTCAGAATGAAACCTATCCTGCTGGTACCCTGATTTTGGACTTCCCAGACTCCAGAACTGTGAGAAATAAATTTGTGTTGTTCAAGCCACCCAGTTTATGGTATTTTGTTATGACTGAGCAGACTAAGAGAGAGTGTAGTATTTTCCTATATT
>NW_012134303.1:2999277-2999608 GCF_000956105.1 Propithecus coquereli | reverse complement strand
TGTTCATTTTGCCACTTTGAGAAATAATATAAAGTATGGCTGTAGAAAGTTGTATTATATGTACTCATGAGCTCTTGCTGGACGGCAAGGATGGACTGCAAGGAAGTTTACTCTGTGAAATAGAAATTACTTTGGTTAAAAGTTAAAGTTAATATACATGAATGAGACTATGTAGGAGTAATAGTTTCAGAGAAATACACCTGTGTATAATATATTTTTATTTTCCAAGGAAAAGAGTAGTTTTTTTCTAAAGGATTTTTTGGATTTTAGTCTCCAAATTCCTTTGTGCTCTTAAAGCTTATTGAGGATCCCAAAGAGCTTTTTTTTTGTG
>NW_012134303.1:2983536-2997639 GCF_000956105.1 Propithecus coquereli | reverse complement strand
ACCCTGCCTCTCCTAAAAAAAAAAAAAAAAAAAAGTAGAAAACATTAGCTGGCCAACTAAAAATAGAAAAAAAAAAATCTTAGCAGAGTTTGCTTAATTTTGATGGGCTTGTCTCCTTGGTCCATTATCTTCACCTAATATATGAAGGGCTATTTGTTATTATTGTGGTTGCTGTTGTTGCCTTCTGTGAATCTTCTTAGAAAACAAAAATTTCTATCATACCAGAATAGAATTCTATGATTTATGTTGACTTTATAATGTCCTTGATTATTTAAGAAAACGAAGTTTTCTCATTTAGGAAAGAGCTAAGGTTCATTACAATCATGTTATCTTCTATGTTTTTCTCTTAATATTTTATTGTTACTTTGAAAGGAGTAGCCAAGTATTGTTTCCAGGCACCTATGATCCAAATTTTAATGTTAAATGTTCAAATACCCTGACAATTTTTTATTTTTGCCTCCCTCAAATCTAATCTTAGATATAAAATAAAATAAAATAAAACTTTCAGTTTATCCTTTACACCTACAATAACCTTGTTAGGCCCCATGGAAGGGCACAAAGATTTGTCCTTTCATCTTGTAAAAAGAGAGGTGATAAAAATTATTAGGTTTATTTGATATGTTACCATTGATGAGTTATATGAGAAGAGTTTTCAAATAAGAAAAGATGCTCAGCCTTCTCTAAGTTAAATTTGTATGGGCAAAATATTATTAGTATATTTCAGAAATTGAATATTATATGGGAAGTTCCAAGGGATTTGTCAAAGCCCTTGCTGTCCATGATATATTTCTCTTTATCAGAGTCCTGATCATTCTTTGCCTTATATTAGATGACAGCAGTATAGTGTTATTAGCCATACTTTCAGTTGTTTTAAAAATAATAATATGGTCGCAATTTTGCTTTTTAAGTTAAGCAATTCCCAGGGCAGTGGATTTCAAATGGGGATTCACATCACTTACCTATGTAGTTTTATTCATAGACAGATGTTTGGGATGTACTCTGGACTTACTGAATCTCATTACTTGATATTCATATATTCTTGGAATATTCTTACTATATGCTTGGTATATTTATTGCATATTATGTAAGATTCATTATATGTTATAGCTTAATATTTTTTCTCTGTGAAGAATATATTTATCCACTTTTATAAATTAGATGTAATGTTCACCATCTTCCTTAAAAACAGGGTTAATCACTCTATAATTATTTTGTCTAAAATTCTTTTGGACTGAGTTTACTATCTTGTTTTGCATGTCAAAGAAACAATGAAATTTCCATGTCAGTTGCATTATTCTTGTAATAAATGCTCATTAGATCTTTCACTTTTGAAAGTTATCAGTAGTAATTAACCACAACCATTTTAAGTGTTTTGTCATATATAGAAGATTTTTGTTTGTTTTAGTCTCCTGCTTTCTTGAAAGCATTTACAATCAGCTACAAGCCTGAGTACTTCATCTTTAATAAAGAAAGACAGTCTCAGAACCCCATAGAAAAGGATTATGCCAGATACTTTTGAGTACAGGCTTCTGCTAATATAAGATCCTGTAGAACAAGAATAATTATGTAAGACTGAATGATATGATGTGCTTTTTTTCAGAATATTGTTGATGTTTTAATGTTCTATTTTCAAGATGTATATAAAGAAGACTTTTTTTCTTTCTCTTTAAGCTATTGTCGGAACTCAGAACATGATACTCCAAATTATGGCACCTTGGCATGCTGAGTACTTTCAACTGAAGGGAATTGAGAAGACCTCAGAAGCAAGGTATTTCTGACCTTCTCCCATCCTTCTGTCTCCCATCCCTTTTTCTCCCCCAAAGCAAGTCATGGAAACCAGAATTCTAATATAACCCCAGGCAGGTCATAAAAAACTAGAACTCTAATCCCCCAAGTAAGCCATAAAACCTAGAAAGGTCACTCTCTCCCTTGTCCTTTCTCCCTTGAAGGCCCTCACTTCAGAGGGTTCCTGCTCCATGCCCAGGAGGAAGGAATGCTACACAGAGAGGTGAAGAAGAATCTGAATATACAGGCCTTGCTAGGTTCCCCCACTCAGTCTATGACCATTAAATCATACCCTTTGTCCAATCACATTTTTACACAGCTGTCTAAACTTCATCATATAAATAGACAGTTTTCCATAGGTTTTTGGCTCTTCATTTCTGAAAGATCCCATGTCATATAAAACTTTGATTAAATAAATTTATTATGCTTTTCCCTTGTTGACCTGTCTTTTGGTACAGGAGTGTTGGCTATGACCCTTATGACGAGTGAGGAAAGATATCACATCTTTCCACTCCTACATTTCTGGCACCCAACATGGCGTAGCTGAGACACCCGACTTGCTCTGAAGCCTGCAGATGAGATCCTGGGGTGACTGACCAAAAGCCAGCCAAGAAAAGGTAAGAATTTTTACCAAAGTCAACTCTCCTGGATCTCTATCTGTAATGCCTCATTGAGAATGGAAGGTAAAAATTTCTTTTTATCCCTTCCTTTCCAAATTCAGGTTAGCAGGAGAAAAACATTTATTTGGATTGTGACTCTTATGTAAACATGGTTTGGGGGTACCCATTTGTAATTGATCTTTCTTCTCCCAGGGACAGCTATTTCCTATTTGTCCTGTTTTGTGTCCTGGGTGTTCGGCTTTGTGACCAGTGAAAAAACTCTCTTTGGTTTCTGCCAGCTGGGGGGAGCAAGTGTTGGCTTGTAACAGGCAACCAGTTGAATAGGCTGGGGGCTGAAACATTCTCTTTGTCCAATCATGCCAGCTCTCAGGGAGTTTGTCTTAATATGAAGTCCCAGTCCATACAGGGCTTTTTATCACCTTAACCTTTGTTGTTTCATCCTATAGTAACAAAGTTCTTCCTTTCTTTTGATTGTCTATGGGAGAAGTTCTGGATCTTGGGAGGACTATATCATTTTGCATCCTCTGTTGAAGACATCTCTTTCATCCTTGGTTAAGTCACAAAAGACTTACTGGTTTTGGTTTTGAGTTACTTGGTAGGTACCTTTGGTTTAAAAGAAAAACAAAGAAGCCAATAATATTTGCTGTTTGTCTGGCTGAAATCTGATGAAAAGATATTTTTAAAATGTCCTTAGTTGGCTAAATTGGAATCTGATATTCAGGCTATAATTTTTTTAAGACCACTCTGATCTCTCTATTGGATCCTGCTTCTCTATGGAACTTCTCAGTTGACTGAAACTTCTCTTCTTGAACTGCTGCTAACTATATGCTCAGTCCCTCTGTATGCTTCCTTTCTTGTTGACATGATTTTTGCTAAGAATAATATGGAACTTAGGCCGGGCGCAGTGGCTCACGCCTATAATCCTAGTACTCTGGGAGGCCAAGGTGGGAGGATCTCCTGAGCTCAGGAGTTGAAGACCAGTCTGAGCAAGAGCGAGACCTCGTCTCTACTAAAAATAGAAAAATTAGCCTGGCATGGTATTGCACACCTATAGTCCCAGCTACTCGGGAGGTTGAGGCAGGAGGATCGCTTGAGCCCAGGAGTTTGAGGTTGCTGTGAGCTAGGCTGACGCCACGGCACTCTGCTCAGGGCAACAGGGTGAGACTCTGTCTAAAAAAAAAACAGAATATAAAAAGAATATTATGGCATTTTGGGGAAATATAAGATCTTCCCAAACTGCCTCCTCTAAGATGTCTTATTTCCATTTGCTTCTGTTTTTCCTTTGTCCTTTTGCCACCTTCAATCTTCCATCCAGTTCCCCTAAACCATTGATATGTTTTTCTTCAAGCCTCTATATCCTCCATTTGGTGGTTAGTAGATGGAAAATTACTATGAGGAAACATCAGAGGTAAGCAAGATTCAGGTTTCTATTACCAAACTTTAATTAGGCTTCTGAACCATTTCCTAGGCCCATCTCTATACTTCCTTGAAAATCCTGTAGGGAATTCCTATAATTTTATGTTGCCTCAGCATCCATTTTGAATCCTCCTCTTTGTCTCACTTAACTTACACATCCCAAACTCCTCCTTGGAAAAATTGTATTCCTTCTCTGTGCCTTTGAAATGTAAATTTCCTACCCTGTCCTCTCTAGAACTTGATAGTTACTTTTGGAAATATGGACACTACCATCATCAGAAGGAAAATAGAACTATGTAGAAACCGGTCAAATGAATAATCTTAAAAGCCTTCTCCACAAAAATTGGTAAAAAGCTTTACCCATCTAGTAGGTAACTTTAATTTGTCCCATTTGCCCAATCTAGCTAGTGAGTCTTAAATTATTGGACCTGGCATGTGGCTAAAAGTTTTAGAGTGAAAACTGTGAGATCTGCTTCTGTCTGTATGTTTATGTCATTAAATATAAAATATAGACATACATTTTTGCCTGGGTTTGCTGTTCAGACAGATTTGTGTTCTCTCTGCTAGATGTTTATGGTTGTAAAACTGTAAATCCAACCTAAGAACACAATGCACAGTAAAAATGAATTGCTGAATTGCTTGATGCATATTAGTCATGGAAAAAATAGAGAGAAGGAAGAAAATGTTTAGCTTTTTAGTTTATTTGCTTCTGTGATATTGTTGATACTTGGCTGGTTTGTCAAGAACAACAAAAGAAAAATAAGATAGTGTCTTGCTTTGTTTAATATCTCAAAATTTTCATCAACAGTTCAATCATAATTGTTAATAAGTGAATTAAATAAGACGTAAGTTGGAGAAAAGTTTATCAGTAAACTTTTCCATTAAAAATTATGTTCTATAAAATGTGCCTACTTAAAAATAGTTTCAAGTATCTTTTTGGTAAATTGAAACCTTAAAGTCAAGTTAACTAATAGATACTCATTAAATGTCTGAGTCATTTCTAAGTAATTTAAAATAGTGAAACATTAATTACAAAGCATAGTGTAAGTTTATATATTTTGGCATCTTTTTATGTTATAGAGAAACTAAATATAATTGAGTCTATTAATAAACATGAAAAATTGAGGAAACATGTTTATAAAACTTATAAAATGGTGAATGCTGATATGATACTTCACAATTCTAGTTTCATTAGAATTTAAGTTATTAAGAGTTAAAAAGTTATAATTAACATATATAATTAAAGTACTAGAATTTATAAGGGAAACAACTCTGTATGTGAAGAAAACAAGATGTATTTGATAAGGAAATGTATAAAGGATGTATTTTTGTCCCCTCCTAAAAAAGAAAAGTTAATGGATTGAAAAAAAAAGGTTAGAAAAAGTTTTTTGAAAATCTTATGTGGTCAAGACTGGTCAAGATTGGATAGATTTATTTAAAAGTTTTTATTAAAAATTAGCTTTAGCATTAATAGTATACTCATGCAGAAGTAGAAGTTGATCTTCTCTATTAAAATGATAAACTTTTCTTGGAGTATTGTTTTCAGAATGTGAAGGGTTTTTTTTTCTCCTATTACATAATTGACCTACAAAACAAAGATTTTGTGTTATATTGACATATTAATTATGCTTCATGTTGTCTTTTATTAGGTCTTTGATTTCCTAAGAAAAGTGAGTCTTCTCAATATTAAAAGAACTAACTTTTGTTTGCAATGATGTAAACTTTATTTGTCTTTAAAAATCTTTTATTGTAGGCTATTGTACGGTAGTTCACACCTGCAATCGTAGCACTCTGGGAGACCGAGGCGGGAGGATCGCTTGAGGTCAGGAGTTTGAGACCAGCCTGAGCAAGAGTGAGACCCTGTCTCTACTTAAAAAAAAAAAAAATAGAAAAAATGATCTGGGCAACTAAAAATAGGAAAAATTAGCCAGGCGTGTTGGTGCATGCCTGTAGTCCTAGCTACTCGGGAGGCTGAGGCAGGAGGATGCTTGAGCCCAGGAGTCTGAGGTTGCTGTGAGCTAGGCTGACACCACAGTACTCTAGCCAGGGCAACAGAGTGAGACTGTCTCAAAAAAAAAAGTAAAAATTTAAAAAAATAATAAAAATAAATAAAATCTTTTATTGTCATTTTGACTAAATAGATAATCAAGATCTTATTTCAGTAAGTATTTTAAGCCTTTTGTCATTTTTGACAAACTTCCCGAAATCAAATTCTAAATAAAGTCTTTGAATGCTAATTAATTTTGGGATTTTCCAGTTGGGATCATGGAAAGCCACAAAGAATGTGTCTCTCACCTTGTAAAAGAGAGATATTAAACTAATTGGGCTTATTTGATATGATAAATTATTAATATATGGGAAGCATTGTTAAATAATAAGTGATGCTAACCCTTTTAGTTATATTTATGGGCATGTTACTGATATGAGTGTTCCAAAATTGCATGAGATTCTTAGAAATCTAATGTTATCAGTCAAAATTCTCATTATTGTATTAAAATGTTGTATGCTACAGAAATAACCAAATTTTCTTGGGTGTTGCATCATTACCATAATGAAGTCTAATCAGATTTTTAACCATGGCTATTCGAAGACTTGGTAATCCACAGTTATTATTTTTATTCATCTTTAAAAGCATTTGCAATCAGCTACAGTCCAAAATTTCTTTTCTTCAAGGAGATTCATGGAAAAGACTCTGACAGCTGTTTTTGAATATAGATTTCTGGTAACTTCAAGATCAAACCATTGTACTGGGTAAGAATTTCCAAAATCCTAATGAAGAAACTGATGGCTTCATACAACTACTAACCAAGATCAAGCAGAACAAGAATTAATTACATGGAAGTGAATCAACTGGTGAGGATGATGTTTTTATGACTTTTTATTTGAAATTTTGCTGGTTCTTATTTTAAATGTTTTCCAGATTTAAGGAAACCTTTTTTTCCTCTTGAACTATCTATTACTTACAGCAATTTGGTAAAGTATACCTTTGTGAACAGAATCGAAGTAATTATTCTTCTCCCTACCTGATTCTTCCAGAGTTTGGACACTCTTTGAGTATTCTTATCTTTGTGAGAATATAGTTATTTGTATAAGTTTCATAAGAATCTATTCTCCTTGTAATAGATCATGATTTAAAACACTGGTTATATTACTAAGGCTTTGACTGGAATGTCATATTTTCAGATATGAAAGACCAGACAGTTTTAGGAACTGAGGTTGAATTTAGGGATCAAATAAAGCCCCCACTGGAAAAACTGGCCTCGTACCTTGAATACATGGTCCACATGATAGCCTTATAGGTGAGTAAAGGATGTCACTTCCTGGTGGGCCTAGGAAACTCACGGACCTCAAGCAGGAAGGAATTCACCCAACTCTATAGGTACTGCAGGTGAAGTTCGATGGTGAGTCTTTGCCTCGCCTTTCTAGCCTTGAGAGGCTTTTAAAAGTCTAATCTGTGATCCCACATAAAAAGTTCCAGCAAGTTTAAAAAGAGCTTATGTGGTCAATCACAATTCTTACTGCACTTATGTAAATAATCCGGCCAAATATAATGAGACTAAACTTATTGTATAAACAAATCAGTTTTACTTTGATTATCTTTGGTAGAAATGGGAGTGACTGTAGAGAGAAAAACTGTATTTCAGAAGAAAAATATAGTGAACCTGTCATTAGATTCTAGCTCATTGTTTTTGAGGGTTTATTATCTACCTGAAATCTAGACTGGATCCTGAATTCTAGTTTCTTCTACTATCTAGCTATGACTCTCTAAACTAATATTTGCAATTCTCTTTCACCCTTCTAGCTTGGAATTATTGAAATTAAAACTGCCCTTATCCTTTCTTGAGATACTTTGCTTAGGATAATGGTCTCCAGTTCCTTCCAAATTGCTGCAAAAGATGTTAATTCATCCTTTTTTATGGCTGAGTAGTACTTCATGGTATACCACATTTTGTTAATCTTCTCATGAATTGATGGGCACTTGGGTTGGTTCCACATGTTTGCAATTGTTCATTGTGCTGCTATAAATATTTGAGTGCATCGTGAAGCTGTGCAAGCTGAAGGCTGGGGTGACTTGATACAGATTTTAGGGAAATCATCACAACAACTTACATTTGGAGAACCTCTGTGCGTATTGTTGTATGGAATACCCAGAAAGTCCATTGGGACACCTGATTGCAAACCACAAGCCAGAAAAATCTGTCCAATTGCCACTGTGACCTCACTTTAATTGAAGATGCCTTGAGCCCAACATTTAGAAATCTTCTTGACTGGCTACATGCTAGACTCAAAAACTGAGTTTATAGTTTGTTCTAACTATTAATCTTTGGTTTTTTTCTTTTGTTTCTATAGAAATTCCCCTTATTAGACATCTGACTACTCATACCATACAGAGGCCTGACTTTGGTAGAAGCCAATCTGCAACACCATCTCCAGAAATGAGACAAAACTGTTAACCATTTAACTGGACTGACATATTCTCAGGACCAAGAGACTGATTCAATGGCTTATAAGTCAATTCATCAACCTGATTTCTGGACTGTGAAACTTTCTGGGGAAGTTTCAGGCAGGGAATGCTGGGGCTCCGAACATAAGACCCCAAGGTATGACACCTTGGCATACTGAGTACTTTGAACTGAAGGAAAATTGGAAAAGCCTCGAAAGTCTTTCTGATATTCTCCCATCCTCCTGTTTCCCTCCCCACTCCTCCTGTCTCCCTCCTCTCCTTCTCCCCCAAAGCAAATCACGGAAACCAGAATTCCTCTTCCTCAAGTCAGGTCATGAAAACTAGAACCCCTCACCCCCAAAACAAGCCATTAAACCTTGAAAGTTTACTCTCTCCCTTCTCCTTTCTCCCTTGAAGGCCTTCATTCCAGAGGGGTCCTGCCCCCTGACCAGGAGGAAGGAATGCTACACAGAGAGGCCAAGAAGAATTTGATCATATAGGCCTTGCTAGGCTCCCCTACTTAGTCTATGACCATTAGATCATACTCTTTTGTCCAATCGCATTCCTACACAGCTGTCCAGTCTTCATCAAATCCAAGCATGTAAATAGACAATTTTTCCTAGGTTTTTGGGTCTTCGTTTCTGAAGGATTCCATGTCATGTAAAACTTTGATTAAATAAATTTGTTATGCTTTTCCCTTGTTAACCTGTCTTTTAATATAGGAGTGTCAGCTGTGACCCTTACAATGGGTGAGGAAAGGTATCACACTTTTCCACTCCTACACTATCTATAATTCATAATAATTTAGTAGACTTTGCTTCTGTGAACTGAAATGAAATATTTGTAAATTATATTTTGTTCTTCCTGTCTGACCACTTCAGAATTCAGAAACCCTTAATAAATATTCTTATTTTCATAACAATGTAGTTATTTGCATAGTTTCAATAAGAATCCGTTCTCCTTTTACTAGGACATAATTGAAAACGTTGGTTATACAACTAAGGACTGGCCTAGTATTTCATATTTGAAAATTATACTTATTGAATTAGTTGTAAACAGATAATTTTAAGGGATAAAAGCTGACTTTACAAGTCTACTTACAAAGCCAACTTGGGAAAACTGGCATGCTACGTGGCTTCTAGTGGTCTCAGCCTTAAAGATGAGTAAGAAAGGTCACTTCCTAGCAGGCTAAGAACCTTAGCATATTTGTAGGACCTGAGAAAAAAGGAATTCACCCAAATGTATAGGTGATATAGGCAAAATTCTTGTTTCCTAGCCACAGGACCACAAGCAGTAAGAGGCTTTTAAAAGTCCAATATGGGATTCTTCATGAAAACTTGCAACAAAACAAACGTTAAAAAGGCCCATGTGGCAAATTAGCACACATGCTGAACCTATGTAAATAATTATGTCAAATCTAATGAGACAAGTCTTATTTTTTGATCAAGATAATCTTTCAGATTGTTTTTGATCAAAAGTGGGGGGATTTTAGTAAAATATGTTGTTTCAATGGAAAATGATGCATCATTTATGGCATATACTTCAGGCCTGTCTGATTCTAGCCCTGTTCGTTGTCTGAACAGTATTTTGCAACTCCTTGTAAGTTGTAGGTAACTGATATGTAAATCTATTCTGTCCCTTAAAGATTTGACTCCCCTACCTCACCCTGGAAAAACCAGTTTTGTCCCCATTTGCAATTCATTTCAACATTCCTTTACTTCATAAAAATTTTTGCTCTTTTGACTTTTATTTTGAACCAGTTAAAATATCTGCCTGGTTCCCTTACATCATATGAGTAAAATAAATCTTTAATCCATTTTTATAACTCTATGAAAGTCATGATTTTACCTTGTTCTGAAAATGATCTTTTAACAATCAGTGTGTTTAACACTTGGTTACCTTTCTGAGTTTAGTTCATCAAGTTACTCTGTTCCCTCTATCAAGTAACTTTATGATTTAACAAAAAGGAGTGACCAAAAGAACTGCTTGCCCACCATAACATATACCCTGGGTGACAACTTAAGTAAAGCCCCAACTGTCATTTTAGTGACATAGTGTGTTGTTCATCCATCTTTCATTATGAGTCCATAGAGCAAATTAGTCTACGGGATCAGAAGCTGTGGAGAGCAATTAAGCAATGACTATTATCTGGTAGTAAAAAATGTGAAACTTTTATTTTTTAAAATTATTTTAGAGGTTTTATGCTTCTGGGAAGATGAAGTAGATGTACTTTCTCCTATTTTTCCCACTAAGTACAACTAAACTCTCTGGATATTTTGTAGGAAACAAACATAATTAGATGCTAAAAAAAACAGACAGAAGAAGGAAGATGGGCTAGGGACCTCAGGACCCAAGGAATGACATGGTGGTGTGTTCTTTGGGTCTCATATATCCCAGACTTGTTGAGCAAGCCAGAAACCCAGAAATGCCAACAGGCACAGACAGAAAAAGCCCAAGAAAGACTGCTCTTTCTAGCTTAAGGATTAAGAAAGGGGCAGCCTGGAAAGATAGAAAGCTCTCAGATAATAATTGCCTTACTCTACCCAAACATCACAGAAAAACTGTGGCACCACATCTGCCTACACCAGCAAAGGATAACTGGTCAGCCTAGACATTCACACTTAGGATGCTATGACAAGGTGCCCAACGCCCCACTGGGGCAGTATCATAGATGGACAAATAGGAAGCCAAGACCTTAATCCCTGCCAATAGTTAATGAAAACCACATTCCTCACACTCCCCTTGCAATGTCAGTGGAAACCATCTGAGAAGTCTGGACTTCCACCCCCACCTGGCTATAATAAGTCATCCCTCTACCTTCTCACTGAGGTTCTGTAAGAGGATGACTTTCACCATTGACAAGTGATAATGAAGCCACCTTTGCCAAGGTATTAGTGGAGACCATGGAATAACCTAGAACACCCACCCATGCAATGGTAGTTAGGAGACCTTCACTTTGGGTGTCAGTAGAATCTGTGTGGCAAACCTGGGCTTCTACCTTCACTGGTAATAGTGAGTTGATTCCCCATTTTCCTCTGATGGAGCAGTGTCAGAGAAAGCCAGCCAAACAGAAGGTTTAATAAGAACATAATACAAAAATGTCTAGGTTTAAATTTGAAACTATTAGTTATACCAAAAATAGGAAAAAATCAAAAACTGAATGATAAAGATAATTGATAGACACCAACACCAAGAGGACAGGTAAAGTTATCTGACAATTATATAAACAACCATAATAAAAATGCTTCAACAAACAATTATGAACACATTTGAATTAAATAAAAAAATAGGAAGCCTCAGTAAAGTAAGTCTCAGCAAAGAATTAGAAGATATAAAAAACCAATGGAAATTTTAACACTGAAAAATACAGTAATTGAAATAAAAAGCTCAGTAGATGGGTTCAAAAACAGAATGGAGGGGACAGATAAAAAAATCAGTGAATTGGTAATACAACAATAGAAATTACCCATTCTAAACAATAGAGAGAAAATAGACTAGAAAAACAATGAACAGAACCTCTAGGACCTGTGATGCTATAATGAAAGATTCAACATTCATGCCACTGGAGTCCTGGGAGGAAAAGAAAATGATATAGTACTTAAAAAAGTACTCAAAGAAATAATGTCTAAAGAAAGGATTTCAAAGACCTCCATCCTCCCTTATCAAAGAAAGGCAGGGAATCTACCCACTCACATAGTTCAGCACTCCTACAGCCTACAAACAACTAGCAACTGAGAAAACCACCACACTAAGGATATATATAACCATGGCATCCATCCAGAACATAGATCATTAAGAAGACACCCCCATAAGCAAAGCCAAAGGTTCTTACTCAACATATGCAACAAACACACCTGTACGAGTGAGGCAAGGGGAAAAAGTTCTATCCAAACAAAAGAAAATCCAAAAATAAGAAACAACAGCTGCTCCAGATGAGAAGGAATCAGCAAAAGAACTCCAGAAGTATGAAGAATCAGAGTGAAAGGACACCCCCAAAAGGGAACACCAGCTCTCTATCAATGGATACCAACTAAAATCAGAATACTGAAATGACACATAAAGAATTCCAAGTATGGATTGTAAGGAAGCTCAATGAAATACAAGAGAAAATGAAAAACCAACACAAAGAAACCACAAAAAAAATCAGGAAATGAATAAAAAATTCACTAAAGAAATCAAATTATTAAAAAAATATATCAAACAGAACTTCTGAAAATGAAAAATTCATTCAAGGAAATACAAAACACAGTGGAAAGTCTTAAGAATAGACTAGACCAGGCAGAAGAAAGAATCTCAGAGCTTGAAGACAACACCTTCGAATTAAACAAGTGAGTCAAAGATAAAGAACAGAGAATTAAGAGGAAATAACAAAGCCTACAAGAAATATGGGATTATGTAAAGGGCCAAACATAAGAATTATAGGCATCCCTGAGGGTGAAGAAGAAAACACACAAGAGTTAGAAAACCTATTTGAGGGAATAATTGAAGAAAACTTCCTTGGTCTTGCTAGAAATTTAGATATTCAGGTACAAGAAGCTCAATGAACTCTTGGGAGATTCATCACAAAGAGGCAATCACCATAACATGTAGTCATCAGACTAGCCAAAGTTAACACAAAGGAGAAATTCCTGTGAGCTGTAAGGGAAAAACATTGGGTAACTTACAAAGGAAAACCCATAAGGCTAACTGCAGACTTCTCAAATGAGACCTTAAAAGCCAGAAGGGATTGGGGCCCCATCTTCAGACTTCATAAACAGAATAATGGCCAGCCTAGAATTTTTTATCCTGCAAAACTAAGCTTCTTATAAGAGGGAGAAATAAATACTTTTTCAGATAAGCAAACACTGAGGGAATTTGTCAAGACCAGATCTGCCATGCAGGAAGTACTCAGATGTGCACTATACATCTATCAGCATGATAGAAACCCACCAGTGTAAAATCATCCAAAAGCTAAAGCTCAGAGCCTATAAAATAATGGCTCAAGAGGCAAAACAAAGCAATAAGGTTCTATCCAACAGGATGAACAGAAATGCATCCCACATACCAATTCTTTCAATAAATGTGAACTGCATGAATTTCCCACTCATGAGACATAGACTGGCTGAATGGATAAAAAAATACAAACCAAGTATCTGCTGTCTCCAGGAAACACATCTAATCCACAAGGACTCATTCAGACTCAAGGTGCAGGAATGGAAAAAAATATTCCATGCAAATGGAAATCAAAAGAGAGCAGGTGTAGCTATTCTCATATCAGATAACATAGACTTCAAATGAACAATAGTAAAGAAAGACAAAGATGGTCATTATATATTAGTAAAGGGAGCAATTAATCAAGAAGACATAACAATCCTAAATATTTATGTACCCAACACAGAAGCATCCAGATTCATAAAGCAAACCCTACTAGATCTACACAAAGTGATAAACAGCAACATTGTAATTTCTGGGGACTTCAACACTGTGCTGACAGAACTGGATGATCCTACAAGCAGAAAATAAAGAGACACTGGACTTAAATGGGAACCTAGAGCAAACGGGTCTAATAGACATTCACAGAAATACTATCCCAAAACTACTAAATATACACTCTTCTCATTAGCACATAGAATATTCTCTGAGATTAATCACATCTTAGGCCACAAAACATGCTTCAACAAATTCAAAAATACAGAAATTATACCATGTATCTTCTCAGACCACAGTGGAATAAAATTAGAAATAAACTCCAACAGAAACACTCAATTCTATACAAAGTCATGGAAACTAAACAACCTACTGCTGAATGATTGTTGGGTTAAGAAGGAAATCAGGTGGAAATCAAAAGATTCCTCAAAC
>NW_012134303.1:2981102-2982391 GCF_000956105.1 Propithecus coquereli | reverse complement strand
AACATTTGACAAAATTCAGCACTCATTTATGATAAAAACTCTTAAAAAAATAAGCACAGATGTAACGTATCTCGAAATTACAAGAGCCATATATGACAAACCCACAGCCAACATCATACCGAATGGGGAAAGTTCAAAGCATTCCCACTCAGAACTGGAACAAGACAAGGATGCATAAATAAATAAGTAAGTAAGTCTGAAAATGTCCCAAATGTGGTGTGAAATATAAACCTACAGATTTAAAAAGTTGAGTGAACCTCTCACAGTATAAACACAAAGAAATCTGTCCCAAAACACATTATATTTACACTTCTGTAAACTAAACACAGAGATAAAATTTTGAAAGAAGACAGAGCAAAGTGACCCCTTACTTATAGGTGAAAAATATTACTCTTATTCAACACAATGCTGCAGCAATAAGGCAAGAAAAGGAAATAAAAGGCATGCAGATTGGAGAGAAAAAAATAAAACTGCCCCTATTTGCGATGTCATGATATCTATGTTGAAAATCCTAAGGAAGCTATATAAAAAAAATCTCCTATAACTTATAAGTGAGTTCAGCAAGGTCTTAGGATATAATATAAACATACAAGAATCAATTGCATTTCTATCAAGAATCAATGCATGAACACCAAGATTAAAAATACAAAAACTAAAAAAATTTAAATACAATGCTATTTACAATCACTCAAAAAATGAAGTACTTAGGTATAAATCTAACAAAACATGTACTGGATTTATATGCTGAAAACTAGGGAACATTGAAGAGATGAATCAAAGAGGATCTAAATGAATAGACAGTTTGTTCATGTATTGGAAGATTCCACATAGTAAAGATGTCAATTCTCCTCAAATTGATATAAAGGTTTAATGCATTCCTGTGAAAATTCCAGTAAGAATTTTTGTAAACACTAGGGTGCTCACATGGCAGTAATACTTTCCAGGGATTAAGGGGATGGGGAGGTAAACCCGCAACTAAAGGACACGGGGAGCATTGTAGGGGGAAGGGCATGCCTCTAACCCTCGCTTCGGTGAGGCAAAGACATAAAGTGTAACCATAATGTTTGTACCCTCATAATATCCTAAAATAAAAAAAAGAATTTTTTGTAGATTTAAAAAAGTTTATTCTAAATTGATATGAAAAGGCAAAGAACTTAGAATAGCTAAAACAATATTGAAAAAGAAAAACAAAGTGGAAAGGGTCAGTCTGTGTGATTTTAAGATTTCTTAGATAGCTACAGTCATCAAGACTGTGTGGTACTGGTAGAGAGATAGACACATAGATAAAT
>NW_012134303.1:2978872-2980077 GCF_000956105.1 Propithecus coquereli | reverse complement strand
AATTAAAATAATATCTTAAAACTCAATAGTAAGAAAACCAAACAATAAATTAGAAAATGGGCAGAAGACATGAAGATACATTTCACCAAAGAGGGTGTAAAGATGGTAAATAAGCACATGAAAACATGTTCAACATCACTAGACATTAGGGAAATGCAAATTAAAACCACAATGACATATCATTATAGATCTATCAGAATGACTAAAATAAAAAAATAGTGGAGAGGATGCAAAGAAAATGGATCATTCATGCATCACTGGAGGGAATATAAAATGTACGGTCGCCCGGGAAAACAGTTTGGCAGTTTCTTTTAAAATTAATTATGCAACCCCCATATGACCCAACGATTGCAGTTCTGGGCATTTATTACAGAGAAATGAAGACTTACATTCACACACATACACAAAAACTTGCATATGAATGTTTATATCAGCTTTATTCATAATATCTCAAACCTGGAGACATCCTAAATGTCCTTCAACTGGTAATAGTCAAACAAGCTTTGGTATATACATACCATGGACTACTATTCAACAATAAAAAAGAACAAAACTATTGGTTAACACACAACCTGGGTGAATCTCCAGGGAATTATGCTTAATGAAAGAAAGCTAATCCCCAAATATTATATACTACATGATTCCATTTATGTAACATTCTCAAAATGACATAATTACAGGAATGGAGAGCAGTTTAGTGGTTGCCAGGAGTTAAGTAGGGGATAAGGATAGAAGTGAAATGGGTGTTGCTATAAAAATATAACATGAAGGATCTTTGTGTCAGGATAGAACTGTCACAATACTGTATCAATGTCAGTATCCTGGTTGTAATGGTGCATTATAGTTCTGGAAGAGGTTAGCACTGGGGGAAATTGGGTAAAAAGTATGTGGAATCTTTCTGTATTATTTCTTACCCCAGCATGTGAATATACTATTATCTCAAAATAAAAAAAATTAATTAGAAAAATTGCTTTGGGTAGAAAAAACAGAAAAGAAAACAGTAAGACAAGGACAATATGGTGGTTGGTTTATCTTTCAAGAAATGATATCTTCTCAGGTATTTGACAATGGGGAACCAAGGGGGATTTTTGGGTGACACAAGCCAGGCTTTTGTATACTTATCTAACATAAAATGTTTATCCCTTTCCTGTCCTTTGGGGATAATAAGTACATGTTCAGAAGACTAAGAAAACTTGAACCGATGA
>NW_012134303.1:2938613-2978717 GCF_000956105.1 Propithecus coquereli | reverse complement strand
CTATGTTTGTCAATGAAGCAAAAATCCATTTTGAGAAAACTAGAAAAAGGAGATAAAAAATAATTCCACTTCAATAAACATATACTTAGCTAGTGAATCAATATTTTATTTCAGTCACTCAGTAAACAATTTACAGTGAAATTTAATCTCTTCTAATCTGTCAAAATGAAAGAAAACATCTTGTTATTTGTCTTTTTCACAAAAACAAATGATGTTAAATAATATTATAGTGTATATAGTTTTTACAAAGGTCAAGTGTTTTAAAAGTCCATCCATAAAAATGTAACAGCTTTTCTCTTGTAGTTTGGCTTCATTCTCCCAAGTGATAGGAGGAAAAATAGTACAACATGCTCCTTTGTTAAGATGGCTAAACTTTTATACACACAAATAAAAAATAAGGGCTCATTAAATTTTCTTTTATTTAAGAGCTCCTTGGGCTATAACTTTTCAGGACAAGGGCCAAAGTATGAAATTCCATTCTGTTTGATGGTTTGAACTGTCATCTATTGACTACAGTTGACCCTTGAGCAATGCAGGGGTTGGGGCACTGACCCCCCTGTGTGGTCAAAAATCCACATATAACTTTTGACTCTCCAAAAACTTAAATACTAACAGCCTACTGTTGATTGGACCCTTACTGATAGCATAAACACTCTATTAACATATATTTTGTATGTTACATGTATTATATACTGTATTCTTACAATATAGTAAGCTAGAGAAAAGAAAATGTTATTAAGAAAATCCTAAGGAAGAGAAAATATATATATTACTCTTTAAGTGGAAGTGGATCATCATAACAGCCTTCATCTTCATTGTCTTCGCATTGAGTAGGATGAGGAGGAGACAGAAGAGGAGGGGTTGGTCTTGCTGTCCCAGGGCTGGCAGAAGAGGAAGAGGTGAAGGAGGTAAAAGGAGAAGCAGGCACACTTGTTGTAACTTTACAGAAATATATCATAATTTCCATCTGGATTTTTTAGTTTTTCATTTCTCTAGAAATGTTTCTGTTGGTACCAATCCTTCCACTGTTTGTTTTAGTTTCAGTGCCCATATCATAGAAGGGTCCATTTCACAGAAGTCAAAAGTAGTATTGAATAATTGGAACCATTCTGCCAGATTATATAATGTCTATTTGTTTTCTGGTACTGCTTTTTCTACGTTTTCTTTCTCAACATCTGGCACTGGTTTGGAAGCACTCATCTCTATCAAGTCATCTCCTATTAATTCCTCTGATGTATCTATGAGCTCTTGAGTTTCCCCAAGAACCATATCTTGAAACCCTTCACCCCTCCCCCACCTTTTTTGCCATATCCACAATCTCATTCATAATTTCCTTGATTGGCTCTGTCATAAATTCTGTGAAATCATGTACAACATCTGGATACAGTTTTCTCCAGCAGGAATTTATTGTTTTGGGCTTGGTGGCTTTCACAGCTTTTTCTATTAAAAAAGAAGGCATCTTCGGTGGTATAATCCTTCCAGACTTTCATGATGGTCTCTCTACCAGGGCTCTCTTCCATAGCGTTGACAATCCTTTCTAGAGAGTACTGCATATAATGAGCCTTAAAGCTCTTTATGACCCCCTGGTCTAGAGGCTGAATTAGAGATGTTGTGTTTGGTGGCAAGTGGATCACTTCACTGCCTTCAGTGTTGAACTCATGGGGTTCTGGGTGGCCAGAGGCATTGTCCAATATCAAAATAACTTTAAAAGGCAGTCCCTTACTCACAAGGTACTCCCTGACTTCAGGGACAAAGCATCAATAGAACCAATCCAGACAAAGGGTTCTTGTTGTCTAGGCCTTCTCGTCGTACAATGGAAACAATGGTGTTTATCTTTTCCTTTTAAGGCTTGGTGATTAGCAGCTTTATAAAT
The DNA here is from genome assembly GCF_000956105.1 of Propithecus coquereli. Lineage (NCBI taxonomy): Eukaryota > Metazoa > Chordata > Mammalia > Primates > Indriidae > Propithecus > Propithecus coquereli. The sequence goes on along the minus strand of NW_012134303.1, from coordinate 2,976,844 downwards.
AAGGGCAGTCCTTATCATAAACCTGACTACATTTGCACAAATCAGTACAGTTAGCCTGCCACTTCCTGCCTTTAATCCCGGTGCTCACTTCTCTGCTTTACTAATAAATATTCCTTGTGACATTGTTTTCCAGAATAGGGCACTGTCATCTGCATTAAAAACCTGTCTAATCAGATATCTTTTCTCCTCAATAATTTTCTTAATTGCATCTGAGAACTTGTCTGCTACCTCTCGGTTGGCAGAAGCTGCTTCTCCTGTTATCTTGACATTTTTAAAATCAAACCTCTTTCTAAAATTATCAAACCATCCTTTGCTGGCATTAAATTTCCCACCTTTACATCCTTCACCTTCCTTTTGTTTCAAGTTGTCATTCAATGGCTTTGCTTTTTCTTGAATCATAATAGACTTTATAAGTATGCCTTTCTTATAGCAATCAGAACCCACATGAAAGCTGCATTTTCAATACAGGATAAAAAGATATTTTGCAAAAAGTGCAAGGTTTTGCACCTGCTGGCATAGGTACAGTGAAGCTTTACAAATTTCCTTTTCTTTTTTTTACGATCTTCCTTATGCTAGATTGATTTATCTTGAAATGGTGGGCAACTACAACTACAGACCTCAATCTATGGTACATATCAAGCAATTCAACTTTTGTCTTATAACGCCATAACTTTTCTATGCTTCTTGGGAGCACTGCTAGCATCACTAGTGGCACTTTGTATGTGTCCCATGGTGTTATTCAAAGCTCACGATATTGCACTAAACATGATGAAAAATATGCAAGAACCACAAGAGATTACTTTTTACTGTGATAATGCAATTTACTGGAGACAAGAACTACTCACACAGAGATGATTAGTGTCACACAGAATTTTAAGTAGATACTTGCAATACTTGAGCTCACCATAGTGGCAACAGCAAGCGGCTACAAAATTATCACAGTATTACTGTGTGCTCTACAGTTAACTTTATGTGATTATGATTTAATACTGCACCTTTATGTTTGTTTACATTTTTCTCAACTGTGAATGGTGCCATGTATGGTCTGTTTTTGTGTAAGTTTTGATAAATTTTAACTTTTTATAATAGATTTGTATATAAATGATAAAATAGACTGGTTTCTACATATATTTAATGCATTAATGACATACTCTTTTCTTTTTTTTTATATATTTCTAGGTTACACAGATCATCTGAAAGTTTTTTTAAATTGTCACAAATCTCCAAAAAATTTTCCAATGTATTTATTAAAAAAAAAATACACATATAAGTGGACAGTTCAAACCCATGTTCTTTAAGGGTCAGCTATGTAGGTTAAGTATCATGTAGAAAATACTCTTGGCAGTTTTGAGAGATGTGATAGTCTAATTGTTTAAGCCTATTAGTGTCTTATTAATTGTCTATTTCTCTATAACAAATTATCCTAAAACTTAGTGACTTAAAATAACCAATATTCATTATCTCACAGTTTCTGTTGGTCAGAAATTTGTGAATGGCTTAGCTTGGATGGTTCTGGCTCAGTATTTCTTAGGAGGTTGCAGTCAAGATGTTGGCTGAGGCTGCAGTCATCTGAAATCTTGACTACGTCTTCAGAATGCACTTCAAGATGACTTACTTACAGAATGTTAGCAGGAGGCCACAGTTACTCACCATGCAAGCAAGGCCTCTCTGTAGGCTAGTTGGATATGCTTATGACACGGCAGCTAACTCCCCCCAGAATGAACACTCTAAGAGAGAGTAAGTGGAGAGGAAGACACAGTGGCTTTTATGCACATTTTTTAAAAGCACCACGATGGCCAACTCCAGCTTATTCTGGGCATCTTTCCTTGTACTCAGTTGATAAAACTCACGTTCGTCAAACATCAAATAAGATTCAAACCATAGAGCACAAAGCTCCATGTAAAATTTTGGGATTTTACAGCTGAAGATTCTGAGAGTCCTGCCTAAGGTGTGGAATCACCTCATAAAGAGACGTCATGCTAACACGGGCTTCCAGAATGGTGTCCTCACTCATAAGCATGGAAGTTCTATAAGCATCATTGGAAGAGCTTTTGATGTACATGCAGAAAAAGAGAATGGGGGCAGTGAACATTCTGTCACTGGCTTTGGTGGAGGTTAAAGGATAAAGCAGGAAGAGTGGGAAAGAAAAGGAAAGAAGAGAAACACTGATCAAAATATTAAAGATTTTTCTAAGATAGGAAAGTTTCTGTGAGTGACAATAAAGGAAATATGCTTTAGATTTCACAGTGTAATTAGACAACTGGCTGGTGATTTAATAATTTGTTTTTACTGAGGCCTTTTTAACCTCAGATAACCTTAATTTTTTGCCTTTTTATCTGAGGTTTGTAATGGAATGGCTCTAACTCAGTATTGCCCAATGCTACTTTGCAGTAAAGAAGAAAACAGATTTTGTAAATAAGTCCATATCTTTACTAATGAAAAGAAAGAAAAAATGAAAAGAAAATTGAGTTGATTTTTATGGATTACTTTTTAACTACTTTGAGAGGAACCCCCTGCAGTAACTTCAGTTTCAACTGGGAAGTAAGACATATCTTTCTAGCTCTTCCTCTTTTGAAAGTGGTAAGCTGTTCTATGAATCAGCTTATAGAAATTCTAAACTGATAGGTATTAGACAGTTATATTATTTAAGGTTCTCAGAATTGCACTGTAATCTCTCAGGGAAGGTAAATAACTTGTAAGATCCTTTCACCAACTGCTCCATCAAAACATGAATTATTTTTCAGGCTCAGGAAAAAGATGGCTGACATTTTTGTTAAAAAAAAAGATATTTTCTTATTAAAAAAAAAGGAATGCATTTTGTAGGACATGGAGACTTTAATGCCAATAATATATTCCACATATGACAGAATGGTTCTGTTGGTTCATTCTGTGCGTCAATTATGAGGCATGTCACAATTCACAATCACATTATCCACAGGCTTCTACTGACACCAGCATTAACATTTGAAGTTGCAACATTTCACCAGCAGATTAATCACATTTGGGAAACTGGGATCAAGATAATGTAAATAACCAAGAACTAGAATGAACTTTCTTCTGACCTTTTAGTCCATGCAGCTTTCTGGCAGAAGGGTGGGTCTTATATATTATTAATGCAGTTTAATAGTTAACATAGGCTAATAGTATTATACTCTAAGGTCTGTTTGGCCAACCATGTTATAATGATCTTATTAATGGGACTGAGATCTATTTAAGTAGATTTTAGAAAGTTCATTTTCTTATTTGATGCTCCCAAACATAATATTAAATAAATCTCCACTGTTAAAAGCCATTAGAATAATGATGATGGTGATGTCGATTCAAGTTTCTTAATACACCACTACATGCTGAACTCTACTGGCAGACAGAAGCAAATTAAGAGATACCGCTCAAGTCCAAGATAGTATATCTCTGAGTAAGAGAGATGTTTCCAATATCAAGATAGAGATGGATGAGAAAAGACAAAATTGGTCATCTAATTATCTGAGACAATTCAAAACAGAGGAACTTCTTTACAAATAATTTTAGAAAAATTAAACAGAACACTTACACTTTCCACAGTGGGTAGTAGACACAAGGAGTTTGTTATACCAACAGGTGGAACTCACTGAAAGTATAATTAGGTTCAAGGAGAATTTAAAATAAATCCCTAGATGACGGACTCATAATAAATTAAGGACAGCTAGGAATATATAGGGTTGTCCTTAATTTTTGAGGTTGACATCACAGATAACATCATTCTACCATAACCACACATCTTCATACTTTTGTCAGCAATAACATGAGTATGGTGTGTGTGTGTGTGTTGTAGTAGTAGCAGCAGTAGTAGTAGTAGTCAGAGTCATAGTTGTAGCGGTAGAGGTGATGGTAGATTTTGTAGGGCCTATAAATGTGACAAGGAAGGAATGGAGTCTATTTGTAAAAGTAAAAAGAAATCTAAAATTGTTTTCCATGGTTAAGGATATTAATGGAAAGTTATGTGTAACCTATGTGTAATCCATAAGTCTGGGGCAAGTCAGAAGTAGAACAAACAACATTCTGAACAGTGAGTTGTTGCTTTCTTTAGAACAGAGAATGTACGCTTCTTGTGCAGTTAAATCAAGGGCTGCCAATTTGAGAGAAAGAGGAATCTGTGATATCCTTTGTAAAACTTGTCAATTGTATACCCTGTGAAAGGAGAGGAGAAAACCAAAAGACCTCATGAGCAAAATATATTGCCACAAAGGCATGTAGAAAACATACCACTTCTTACTAGGAATCCAGATGAGTGAAGGGTTTGGCTTATGGTCTCTCCTTTGCAGGAAAACAAAGCAAAGATAAGACATAGACTAAAAAAAATGAGATCACTCTTGGACAATACACTTTTTGCAGGGATATATCCATATCTCAGTTATCTCAGGTCTCCCAGAGCACCTAACATAGTGCTTTGCACAAAATAGGTGCTCAACAAATGTTTTATCTTTTCTGTTAAATAATAGTAAAAAACAAACAAGCTGTCATATGAAGAGTTGCTGTTAAGTAATGGTGATTCTTTTCCTTTCATCTGTCTACCTTGCACTCTAAAACAAAAAACAAATGATGGGGGCATGGATATATATAGCTCACTTGCTTCTCTCTTCTCCCATACCTGCTCCCCTCCACAACAAGAAGATTTTTAAAATGAAGAATTAAAATTAAAAGATACAGGCCAATCTTCCAATATTTCAACTCAGACAACAACCTGATAATTGCAATGACAAGGAAAAGATACTATCAGGTATACCATGTTGATGCCAACAGTCTAATTCCTTAATCAACAAAGTATCACTGTTAGAAGGATAAAAAAATCAGAAAAGAATAGTAGTGCCATTGCTACACTTTCTACCGTCTGAGTCATGCTTTTTCAAAGACCCAGTTTTATGGCTGAAATGTTAAATGGATTCTCTCCGTCAAAAATGTGTTCCATTTTGTACTCTGACATTGAAGTAATACAGACAGTTGCAAAATAAACTAAGACTGTTTATAACATTTTTGTAGCCAAACAAGTCCATTGAAACATAAGAACAACAACATATTGCCTGGACAATGATTTTATAAATCTCAATAAGCCAAAATTTGCAAAATAATTGGCAATATGGAAAAGAATTTCAGAATTAAAAGAGATACACTTATTCTGTGATTAACGAAATTATATACGTATACGAAATAGGATGGGTTGGGATGAGGTAGGATGAGATGCAGTATGGTGGGAGAGATGGGGTACCCCATAAGTTTCAACTGTCACAGACCAAATATTGGTGCTTGGTGCCTGGGTCCTGGCTTAGAGCCCAAGATACATGTTTGTCTTCAGTACAGAAAAGTGATACTTGGACACTTGTTAGGAACAGAACTGCTGGCTTAACAGATCAGGAGGATGACCTAATGTTGCTTTTCTTATTTGGGGCTTACAGCAGAAAGAAACGTGCAAATAAAATTCTAAAGTACCAAGTGGAAATGAGCGAGCCCGCCTGGTCATATTGAAGAATCTTCATTCTCAGAACCACGTGCGGATTTTCCACCATTTCAATTAATTCTAAATTTTTTTTGAAAATTTTGCATTTCCCTGGGGCTTCTGCTTGCCCTTGCTCCAGGGACTGTCTGTCAATGGATTAGGTAAGTAGGGCAGGAAAGGAGAATTAAACTGAAGAGTGACCTGTACTTGGGTCTCACAAACTGTCCAAATTCATTTTCTCTCAGCCAAAATTCTGATGACAGGAAAAGAAGCTGATGCGTTTCTGAAAGCCACAGTGTGTGTTACGAGAGGCAAAGAGGGGAAACTATTCTAAAGTAGAAAGTCAACAAATGCTGGAAATATGACCTTGGATGTAGTATTAAAATTAGCTTGTTTATTTGCAAAACAAATAAGATAAGAAGTCTTTGGGAATAGATGTCGGTACACAAGTAATGAAGAAGGCTAAGAAGGGAAGGCTGGGGCTTATTATTATTTAATAAGAAAATATTCTGGCTCAAAATAATCGAATAGGTACATATTTGATATAGCTTTCAAGGCAAGCCACTTATCAATTTCTTGAATTAATATAGACTTAATCCATATTAATGTTGAGTACTGAATATGACCTTTATTCAAAATATCAAAGAAAAATGTCTTCATTCTGGGTTTAAGCCTCATGTTTCACAGGCTAAGGTAAGAGATTAAAGGAGGTAAAAGAAAAGTAAAATCTGAGCCTATGGAGTGTTGACCTAGAGAGGAGATAAATGGCCTAAAGGAAAAACTAGCTCTTGTTCCCCCATTTGGGTAGAGGAAAGGGAAACGTAATTTCTATCTTCCACTGGCCTCCAGAACTATTGACAGGAGTTCATACTATTTCACAAAGTTCTTCTAGCGTGAGGAGTTTGAAAGATCTGAGCATTCAGTTTCAGCTATCACCTCAAAGGTCAAAGGATGACTAACTCACAGCCAAGCCACTAGAATCTCCAGGGCTTGCATTTGACATTTTTGTGGCTTCTTTTTCATCCCTGGATCAAGTTGGGCACATTCGAAGTATATTACTTGTAGCGCTTCAATTCTCTAACATAGGGGGTATATATGTGTGTGTGTGTGTGTGTATGTGTGTGTGTGTGTGTGTGTGTGTGCATGCGCACGCATTTTGGGAGCCACAAGGTAAGACCTAAAAATTAGTTTATAAAGAAGACTGATATTCACCCTCCTGTCTCATCCCTCCTGCCAAATACATGTACAGGGAAAAACACATATACATGCAAAGTCCTGAATAGCCCTGGTTCTCTTAGATCAAAACAGTTTAATCTCTGAGAGGAAGCAGTATTTATTTTGAGAAATTCTACAGACATACTTGCAAGATAAACGTCATATGAATAATACTGGTGTGAGGATGAGGAAGCGAACACATTTTTCTTTTTCCTAAGTTTTAAAATAGTTCTATTTACAGGGGAAAAAATAACACTACTATCTGATTAAAAGAAAAATTCTCAGCAGAAAAGGAATGAAGAAAGGAATGAAGGAAAAATGATCACATAGCTTCAGATGCATACAATATCTTTGTTATATCAGACATGGTTTAAACTCCTTTGCTTGGATTCATAAACTCATTGAGTTTCAAAAATGTCCCATTTTATAGTACATCTACGATATGCCATTGCTGTGCCAAACAACGGGTAGTGGCTCTGTTTTCCAGCATTGCACGTTCTTTCTATTACTCTGGTGTGTCACATTATCATGCATTTTTTTATGCCAGATACAAGGAAAAAGGGGAAATCCAAATTACCTAAGAAAACTGAAATCTGAAAGGAGGATATTTTCTAGGGATTTCAAAGCTATTCTTTCCCTATCCTGTTACTGCACAGTACTACTCAGTTTAGCACCATGTTGGCATTGTTTCTTTTGGTTTGTTTGGCTTCTGTTTTGTTTATTGACCTTTATTATATTTTCCTCTATGTGTACATTTTTTTCTTGTCTTCCTATCTACATTGTGAGCAGAGGCAATATTTTCCCCTTTGGTTTCATCCCTCAGAGATGATGGCATGATGTTGGTATATAGTAGATGCCCACTTAACATTTGTTAATGAAGTGATAACACACCATGGGTGCCACAGGTTGCAACTTAACCTGATCCTGATAACTCCCCATCCATCTATTCATCTTCTTTTTAATCCTTCCATGGAGTACTACATTTACTGTGGGCTTATTATGTGTTTTGTATTTATAGTGGTACAAAATTAGTATAAGCCACAGTTCTTCCCTTCAGAAGATTACAGTTTAATTGTGGAAATATTAATAATATTACATGAGAAACTGTCAAATAAGATTCAATGTCTTAATAGATGGTAAAAACAATGGGTACTATGAATTCTGAGAAGGGGCCTTACTGGTGTTCAGTTGGTTTAAAAACGGTCTCTTGGAAGAGAAGCTGTTAGAAATACACTCTGAACAATACCTACCTCATAGTATCCTTGTATATGCTAAGTGGGCTAATGAGCTTAAAGGCTTAACAGTGTCTTAAACATGGTAAGCAACCAACAAATAGTATCTATAATGACAATTATTATGATGGGGATAAAATGAGGAGAAGGAGGATTGGATAGATGGAGAGGTTGGTAATTTTCAGGTAGTAGAAAGCATCTGAGTAAACAGTAGATTTTAGGATAAGCATGCATGATTGGAACAGTTAAGTTAAAATAGAGGACCCATTCTGAGGAATTAAAATAACAGAGAGGAAGTTTCATGATAAAATTAAGGAGAACCTTCAGTGTCAGGCTGATGAATTAAGAATTACTTTTTTATAGGCAGTAAGGAGCCACTGGCTTTTGTTACAATCTAATGGATCTGTAAGTCCTTTCACTAAGACAGGCATATCACGTACCTACATTTCACCCAATACAACCCAGTACAAAGAAAGATTCGGGCAATCAAATGATGATTTTAATCTAAAGTTGCCTATTAAGTGGCTTCACAGTTTCTCTTTCTGGCTCCAGCCTCTTACCTCTTGCCTTAAAATAATTGAAGCAAATGGTTATTTTGACATAAACATAGCAAATGTGGCTCTAAAGACATATATTCAGTGAAGGCCAAGTGAAAAGATTATGGATAATGCTGAAATTATCACTGTATGGGATCATGTTCTCTCATATTGTATCTTGATAAGACAATAATTAGCTAAACACTCGATGTGCTAAATGCTGGGCAAAGCCTGCACATGTTCTCAGGAAGTCTTCACAGGAGAGTAAACACATAACTGAAAAGTGAGAGAATTAACAAAAGGGGAAAAGAAAGAGTTGGAAAAGAGAGGAAGAACAGTGAGGCAGAGTCACAGTTTTCAATAACCTAAGAGGGTGGAAAAAGTCACATAATAAATTTCTATAACTGGGAATAACTGAGAAATTGAAACTCCATTAAGTGGAAATATAATGCAGAAAGCACATTGTAAAATGAGCACCTTAGGGGACACGGTGAAAATAACATATAAAGATACAGACTTTATAGAGTCATAGAACTAAGAAGAATCTTGAGATGTCATTTTGTTCATTCCCCTGATCTTCATGTAAATCTTCACCTCAACCATCTCACACAAGAGAGAATCTATCCTCTTTGAAACTAAAATGTAAAACAGCCCAGAGGTAATTTCATAATCTCTAAAGTAATGTATTCTGATGTTTGACAGCCTTCATTGCCAGTAAATTCTTCCTTAAACTTTCTCCTGCTAGCGTGTCATTTCCTGTGTCTCCACCCTCTCTGCAGATGGGGAGCATCTGGTCCTAATGAATGTCCTTCAGGTCCTAGAAGATCATTACTAAGTCACCTCTTAGCCAGCTCTTCTGTGGGCCGAACAATCTCAATTCCCCTTGGTTTTCTCTTCTTCAGCTGATTTTCCTGCTGTTTATCATCTCTGTTCTGGGATAGCTTTATAATAAGAAAAACAATCTTGCAGTCTTTCATGCCAAATAGTCATACAATTAAAGCTCTAACTTAAAAAAAAAAAAAAGAAAAAGCATATATCCGCCTAGGCTCCTAAGGCCAAGAATATTTTAAAAACTAGCCTCTTTTCCTTTTCTCGATGACAAATGCCAGTGGAAAATCTTACTTAACCTAAAAAACAGTATTTCTCTAAGGAGTTGAACTGTGCAGAGAAATTATTTCTGGTGTGGACAGAAATCAACTTTTTTTTTTTCTGTCTTCATGGGTAAATTGCGTAGTTACATAAAGGGAGAAGTTACTCAAAGTGCCACTGACATAGGAAGTTTTACTAACTTACATAGCCCCAGGCAAAGGTTATGTTCCTGAACTCTGAACCCATCTTTCCTAGTTCTCCTAGGAAAGAGCTAGCGATTGAGGTAAAAATCTCAGGTCTTCAAATAATAAAGTCACACTTTCCCAAACTCTAAGGGACAAAGACTAACTGTCAGAAGGATGAGAAAGTCATAACCAATTCTGGGTAAAATGCCATCTTTTTAAAAGAAGGGCAATACAGTGTTGTTATTTTTATAAAGAGAAGATTTAGGGAAACATCACATTTTTCAAAAAATAGCAGGCATTTTCCCCAAGCTCTACCAGTTTGGTAAAAATCTGAACAATGTGAGTCCCAATAACACTGCTCACAAACAAATAAAATCACATAAGGAACTTTGATCTGAGCCCCTAGTAGAGTAATAGCTGGAACTCAACCACGTTGTGAAAGTGCCATCACCCTCCACCACCATGAGGGTGTGTCTTCAATGTCCCTATAAACGAGTGGCTCTCAATTGTGGGCAATTTTGCCCCCCATCCCACCCCAGGGAACATTTGGCAATGTCTGGACTTGGTTTTGATTGTCATAACTGGGGATGATGGTGCTACTAGCATTCAGGGGGTCGAGGCCAGAAGTGCTGCGAAACAACCTACAGTGCACAGGATGGCTCCCCCACAACAAAGAATTATCCAACCTAAAATTTCAAGAGTGCTGAGGTTAAAAAATCCTACCTAGGGGAGGACAGCTCTTGTTTGCCCCTATGGTCATAGTCTGTCTTACTCGGGATGCTGCTTTTTTACCAATATGCTGCATGCTTGACCCTGCTACCTCTCTGCTACCCCTTACATTCTGAAGTATGGGAAGACCTAAGAAGACTCAAGATACCTTTCCTCTCCTCCTTGGGAATACAGTGCCAACTTGTACCCATAGGGGCTGCATACTTCCTGCTGCAAGTTCTTCAATCTCTAGTCTTGTGGGAAATTCCAGAGAAAGCACATGGCCTTTCCCTTATGAGATGACAGGAATGCTCCTCTCTAGTTCACAAAGGGCCAAGCTGGTCTGCTCCACTCCTTGAACACTTCCATTTCTACCTACAGGCAGATTTCCTTATGCTCCCCAGGTCTGGCCTCTGTAGCTTCTGTATGCACTCAACTTGAGTATTTGTTAGGAAGTTACCTGCAATGTGATTTAAGTCTGGTTAATATGTTTTCAAGTTCATAATTACCTAGTGTGTAGTACTGGAAACAATATGAATCATTCTGGTTAAGCAAAATCTCTGGTTAACTGAGAGTCATTAGAAATACCATAACAGAATCACTGACTGTTTTATCAAGATGTTGGAAAGAAACCAAATACACTAAATACTAAAACTATAGTGAACATCACTTAATCTTTACTTGACAATTTAAATGGCTCATGAGGATCTTTTATTGCCTTAGGGTGATTGTTAGCAGCCTCTTTGTCTTCGTCTCTTTTTGCTTGACCGATGCTGGGTAGATGAATCAGTTCAATTAAAGAATTCTGGAAAACCGAATTGGGCCCTGAGTGAATATTACTGGCTGACTAAGGTAAGGGGATAGAGGTGACCATGTTGTGGAAATCTGCTGTCTAAATCTTGACACATTTCTTTTTATCTAGCAATATAGAAAACATGGAAAGCAGAGAGCTAAAAATGGTGTGGTAACCTCATTGCACATTGGCTGTAACTCAGTTATAATTTCCTACTATCATCTACCATTAACTAAGCAAATGGTACTTTAGCAATCTAAAAGGCTTTAACTCTACTTTAAATAGTCTACTGCCTCTCCTCACCCACTGCTGCTACTAGATGCATTATATTATAGTCTGCTTTGCCTTTAGCCTAAAGCTCTGAGACCACAGTGGCAAATGGGGGGTGACTGCACTGGTTACCTTGCCCTGTTACTCCTTCCTTGACCCTTTTGGTGGCTTCACAAGAATGCTCCACATTCAGGCAAGTACACAAAAGTCGTGATCAGCTCGCCAGTGCCTTTTGCCAAAGGAAGAATCAGTTTTGTTTTGTTGCCTTGGAAAATAGAATACACTACAACAGCTTGGTGCCAAGTACGTTAAACACCTAACAGCTTTTCCCTCAGTACAGCAAACTCTACAACACAGTAGAGATGCAGCCCCGAGGGAATCAGAATTCATCCTGCCCTTCTTTTTCCTTCTCGCTGAGCACTTTGCAAAGTGCTCTGCTGATTCCCTATAGTATCGCAGACCTGGTGAGGTTGTTGATGATTATTAAATATAGCCATTTGATTATTAATTTGCATCTTAGAACTTGAAATTCACGTTCTTGCTTTCCATTTTGGTTTTTATTTTTTTTTTAAATATTATTATCTCCTATCAGCCTGAGACAGCGTGCACAAAGCAAGCTGGACACGTTCCTAGCATGTTAAGCCACAGGCAGAGTTTCCAGGAGCCTAGATCCCTGGATTGAACATTTTCTACTGCTCATCATTTCTACCACAAAAGAATAAAAAATACACTTCTGAGCAGCAGAAAAATTCCTGATTCCCTTTGCACATTATCTATTTTTTTCCTAATGAGAAAGGGCTATCATTCATTTAGGAAGCTGCTTCCTAAGAACTGCTATTAGTAGGAAAGTTATTTTCTCATTAACATGAATACATGTCTCAAGTGCTTACCATCTTACAGAGATTTTGTCTACATTATCATGATTCTTCCCAACAACACTGCAAGGTAGTATTAATATTAAGAACTTCATCATACAGATACGGCACTAGGCTCAGAGAACTATGGCTACTGAATCACTGGACTGCTCATCAGGTCTCACTTGTGACCAAGCTGCATTGGCAAGTCAGCTTACAGAGTTGTGGGATGTGTTGGTTCAAGTCCACTAAGAAGCAGATGCCATGGTAAGATCAGACATGCAAGAGACTTATTGGGGGCTGGCAGACCTGTGAAGGAAAATGAGGAGGGAGACAAAGGAGGCTGCAAGAGCCAATAGACTATCATGTTACTGTGACTGTTGACCAGAGAGGGAAGGAAGGAGGGTTAGTTACTATGAGTCTTAAACTGCGAAGCAATGCTCACACAGTTTTGACAAAGCCAATAGGGAGTCCTAGAGTGAAAATCATCCAGCAGAGGAGTGCTGCATCTCCCAGGAATGGGCCTACTCTCGTGTCCTTGTCACACTCACTCATTGGCTGGGAGCAGCCTGTGAAGCGTGGCCCCTAATGCAGAGGCAGATTCAGAGCTCTGCAGCTGGAGCTGTCAGTCAATTACACTCCTCACGGTAGGAGAACTGAGATGCAGATTTTCAACGCTGCCACGGGAAATAGGCTGGGCTAGATTCAGGGGTCCACTCAAAGCTTTGACCTAATTAGGGAAGTCCACTTACCCACTTTGTACTAACAAAACTATTTGGAAGGTAGGGGTTTTGTCTTACTTGGTTTTGTATCTTTCACAACACCTGATTAGGTACAAAATAGGTGCTCAGTGATCATTATTGATTTAACATGATTTGACCAGTAGCAATCTTTCCTCTCACAAAGTGATAAAAATGATTTGATGGGACTTTGCAAAAATGGGATGATAATTTCCTTAAATGGCTGCTAAAATGGCTATCCCTAAAAAAGCAAAGCTGACAAATACAGCTAATTACTATTACAATCATTAAGATTAAAAGCAGTAAGTATAATGCTTTGCCCTTCCTAATTCAGCCCCTCTTTACAGAATGAACAGGGTTTGAGCTATTCGACAAGGCCTCACAAAATCACTGCTAAATCAACTCACATAAACCCAGACAGACACACACATATGGGCATATGCTTTCCCTTCCACACATTGCTGTGATCTAATTTCAACTTCATCTAATACGGTCATGCCTTAACTCTGGAATGCAAAGCAGCTCTGAAGACACAGAAGAGATTCCTTGAACCCCAGGTTCCCCACTACAGCAAAAAGGAGGGCTTAGGAAAGCTCCTGGGTACCCAGTGTCAGATCGAGTCTGTGTCATGGGCAGGATAGGAATAGAAAACTACAGTGAGAGAGAAGTCGGGTGTCTGGGAGAGTTGAAGTAAAGAAGGGCAAAGGAAGAACACAAGAGGAAAGAGAAAGGAGAATAAAGCTGAACCTATGTGGGAAATAGTAGCACTTCTGTAATAATGATCTTTGGGGTGATGGGGCAGGCCAAGGCCACAGATGACCCATAGCAGTGATTGCAGACAAATGAGCTCAGTGGTTTGGGCAAGTAGCCTGATAAACACCAACCATAATATTACTACCCAGTGTTGAATGCTCATTACGTGCCAGGCACTGTACAAAGCACTTTATCTAAGTTACCTCCAAATATTTTTAACTAAAACTCTGTGAAGTAACTACCACTATATCTCATTCTCAGATAAAGCAACTAAGCCTTTAAAGTTATCAACTACCTTGAGGAAGGCCACATAACTAATAAATGGCAGAGCTCAAAAAGGAAGGCAGTTCTGTTGGATGCATTTATCCTCTACACTATTTTGCTTGCACACCTATCCAGACTATTCATATTACTGATTTACATATATTGTCTGAGCACATTGTATTTCAGACTTTGGGTCTATAGCTAAGATTAGACTTGGTCCCTGCAACCAAAGACCACAGATTTTATCACCTGATTAGAGAAAGTACACTCAACCCCTCATGAAAAACCAACACATGAAAGCAACCCAGGAATTAAAAACTGACAAAGGTATGCTGGGAGAAGGGAATCATTATGGCTGGTTGGAGACTGGACTGGGTCCATCGGATAAAGCTTCCTAAGGATTTGACAACCTTGAGCTACACAGTTAAAGAGGGAAGAAAATACAGCATGGTTGGATGTTTAGGACAGAAATTTGCCATCACGTCATGAGAATAAATGATATACAACTTGCTCCACCACTGCCTAGAAAAAGAGTGCTGAAAACTCAGACAACAGGCCTGAGAACTTGTTTCCGAAACAAGAGGTCTGATGGAAAAGTTTACTTGAAAATATACTACTGTACCATAAGACAACATTGTCAAACTGAGCCAGACGGGTCATCATCAGAAAGCGTTACCACTGGGTGGGATCAAATCACCAGCACAAATGGCACCCTTTTGAGGAGTTTTGGCTGAGATGCCAAGGGTTGACTGGGCATGAAAGGTGGCAGATGGACAGTGCTGACAGGAGCTTGCCCAGCTGCTGACACTGTGTAAAACTCTGTCCAGCTGTGAAACTTTTTCTAGGCCAGAGTAGGTAAAACTCTGGGACCATCAATTTGAGTCCAATTTTCTTACAAAGAAGCAAAGCGCCAGAAGCATGACCCAGGGAGGGTACACATTTGACCTGTTTTCTATCAGCCTGTGGTATTGTCTCTGTCCTTGTCCCTGGTCCTTTAAATGGATCTGGATCATCTCTGTAACATGCTACAGGCAACATGCAAAAGCCCAGGTTCAAGCAAGAGAGTAATTCTGCCTCAGGTCTTTGCTCTCCTACTTGCCCATTTCAACCAAATCTCCTTTTTCCTGACTCTCAGACCCGAATGGCTCTAAAATCTGGCTGCTAATGCTTGCCTTAGGCCCTCTTTGATTTGACAATGTATTTAGACTTCTTTTTCTGGTTTATTTACCTTAGCTCTCTGTATACAATTTTCAACTCTCAACTTTGTACACACCATCAGCATCACAAACACCTGCAGCTGTAGGCAATTGACAGTCCCGCCACCCACCCCAGCCCTGTAGGGCCCCGCACTAGTTATGCCAGCTTACTTGGAATCCTTGCCAAGATAGGAGATAGGACACCTGGCATAGAGGAATATTTCTCCATTGAAAAGGCAGTTTGAAAAATACAAAAGTTGTATTTGGTTGCATGCTCAGGCTTCTAAAGGCCCAAAGGGAAATTATGGAGGACAGAGCCTTGTCAGTCTAGATAATTAATTCTAAGGTGTGAAAGGGGATTGTGTTTTGAGCAGAGCAGGTGATGGCAGCATGCCCACGGAAGCAGTTGTGATAAAGTAATAAGAAAACTGGCCTAGGTGTCAGGAGATCTGGGTTCTAGCCATAATGAGCTGTGAATAGTTGTGTGATCTTGGGTTAGTCCTGTCCCCTCTCTGGGCCTTGGTTTTCTCATCTAATAAGAAGGTATTGGATTAAATGACCTTGTGAGGTCAATTCTATCTCTCATCTTCTGTGACTAACAGACTGCTTAACAGGAAGTCACAAATGAAGAGGGTAGAAATGACTCTTTGTGGATGCCCTGAAGCCTGGTTGCCAATGAGGCAGTTTTATTGGGAAATAAAAGCAATCAATTGCAAAGCTGAGCAAGAGAGATCAGGAATTGGATGTTGGTTATATGTTGTGGGTCTGAGGAAGGGAAGTGCAGTTGGTGAGGGATAATTCATTCGAAGCAAAGACTTCTGGTGGATTAAAAGTCCAAATGTAGGATTGTTAAATAGCTGAAGTATATGTATGTAGTGATGTTTAGATGCTGGTGTTTAAGGAACACTGAAGGGACCCGGTTCATTCTAAATGCTTCTCTGCTGTTCTACAATGACATTTGCAATTCTCACATTCTTTGTGTTTGCATATTACTTGGGAAGTATGGCACAGAAAGCCAGAATTGGTCACTTACATTTGAGTACAAACTAACTTCTTCAGATTAGCTAACCACCCAGCAGGGCTCTGAGGGAATGGCATGTACGATAGGTAAATGTTGATGGGGGTGAGTGTGGGAGGTGAGGGCAGGACTGGGGGCATGCAGGGAAATTAGGGGAAAATGACCCAAACTGCTGGGGGCTATTTAGTAGTAGAGACTTGGTAACACATTCCCCAGTAGGGATCCCGAGGCAGTCAGTGAATACTGTCAGGACATAAAGAACTTGAAGAAACCTTATGGAGTTAAAAAGAGACAACACATAAAAAAGGTCAGAAAGTGAAAACACAGGCACGGGCTTTGTAAATATCGGCTATAGGCACACAAACGAACATAAAGGCCCATGCGTTTGTCTGAGCGCCACACCCATGTATTCAACTATATACTGGACACTCATATATTGGTGTTCCACCAAGCACCTCAAAAACAAAATATGACCAAAATAGCAGGTATTACCAATATCCATAAATATCTTCCTCCCTTATTTTTCATCCTGGTTGATGTGAACACCTTTTAATTACCTTGTCATCCAAGTCATAAATACAGAAGTCCTTCTAGAGTCTTTCCTTTTCCTTATCACTCTACCTCCATCACCAAGTCCTTGGATTCTAGGGATTTGTTATTATTTTTAACAATTCACATATTTGTTATCCCCCTCTCCATCCTCTCTGCTTTTGCCTTAGTTAAAATCCACCTTGCTTACTATCTAGACTACTGCAATAGCCTCCTAACCAATCTGCCTGTATCCAGCCTTCTCCCACAGTAATGCTGCGAGATCCTTCATAATGCTGTCAGAGTAATCTAAGATATAATTCTAATTGTGTCACCATTGGCTTTCGGTTGCCTACAGAATAAATCCCACACTCTGTTACATGGCTTATAAGGCATGATCAGCCTCTCTACTCTTGTCTTCCACCTCTTTTCTATGTGTGCCCTTTAACCTACACCAAAGTACTTCTTTCCTCATACTTGCAATGCTGATTTATGTTCATGTGCTTTTGAATATGTGAACTCACCCATCTGTCACTCATTTTTAGCTAGCTAACTTCTTACCCTTTAGGACTCAGCTTAGACATCACCTCTTCATCAGTTTAATCTCCAAACACAAAAATTTGGCCCCTATGTGATCCTCTTGTAACTGGGTCTCAGTGGATGTGGGTATTATGAGCCTGTTGCAACACTGTGGGGTAATTACTACACAAGAGAGAATAGACTGAAATAGCAAGAAGATTCCTGTTGTGGCTGATACAGAGAGGGAGGGAGGATCCTGGGAGAGGTGTCTGGACGCTGGGATGGGTCCATGATGATGGTAGGCATTTACTAGATTGTGAGCTCCTCAGAGAAGGGCTACATCTTATTCTTCTCTGTACTCCCTACGTAACAGAGTGCTTGGCATAAAGAATATTTGATGAATGAATAAATGAATGAACAAAGGAACTCAAAGATTTTACTTAAAAATGAATTGTTGGATCCCATATTCTAACTAGCAAAAAAAAAAAAAAAACCAAACAAAAAAAGCTTTCAAGCACAAATTAAGGATTTTTATAGGTAGACATATTAACTCAAGAAAAATCTATTTTTCCAATGTCTTCACATTTTTACTGACTGAATAAATTGTAGAACCTGAGACGCTATGCTAGAATCCTCCAGTCTTAAGTATTTAGAGCCTAAGTCTAGCTACTTTGTGCTTAATTTTCATGAGTTTGCCATCTATTTTCAATACTGTATTTACTCAGCCATCAATTCCCTTTATAGAGAACTATCCAATTAGGACTCCCACAGTGCTTACACTGTCTTTGTTGCACCTGTCAATCAGTTCCAGCCATTAACAGATTAGTTGGGAAACACAAGAGCCTAGGACTTAAAGGAGGGGAAAATCCCCCACAAATGGTCAAACTTGTTTGGCTGTCTTAATTTTTTTTTTTTTTTTTTTTACTTGAAAAGTCTCTGTGTACCTTAATGACCAATTCTTGCATTATTTTTTTTAAAACTTTTGAAATGGTTTGAGGCTTTTAGGTAAATAGCTTGTTAGTCCACCCCAGTCTTTTTGGTCACATGTGTGCACAATGAAAGCAAACGCTATCAGCAGTTTAATCTCCAAACACAAAAATCTGGCCTATGTGATCCTCTTGTAACTGGGCCTCAGTGGATGTGGGTATTACGAGCCTGTTGCAACATTATTGGTAGTTACTACACAAGAGAAAATAGACAGAAATAGCAAGAAGATTTCTGTCTTGGCTGATACAGAGAAGGAGGGAGGATACCAGGAGAGGCACCTGGATCCCGTGACTGGTGCGTGATGACGGTAGGCATTCCTAAGCAGCCAGGCCACTAAGTTTCTGTAGATTTCCTTTTTTCAAGTGAGTTCTTGGCCCTAATTTAAATCTCAAATACAAACCTGAATAAGTTTAGATATAAGTTATATCAACAGTAACAACTACTAAAATTCCCTCCTATATATTTCACAAAGCATAAGTAATTCCTGTAGTCTTCAGCTGGATAGAAAACATGAAAGATAGATAGATGATAGATATGGTGGTGTATTTTCATAGAATTTCTTTGGAAGCTTTAGTAGATATAAATGATGGTGAAGGGCAGACTCCAAGTTTGACATGACTTGACCGGCTGTAATACGAAACCAATGACCTCACAGAGGATCATGAAAAATAGTATGCCATACGGCACTTGTCATTTCTGCCAATAGGCTTCATTGTCTTGGGTATTTAAAACTCATGGCTTTTTTTGTATGTGCGTTTTATTTCCTTTTATTCTATTTTTTTTTTTTTTTTTGCTGGGGAAGGAAAGGGGAGGAAAGGAAAGGGGAATAGCCTGATAAGGGTATTTTAGTTAGAAAACATTGATGGTTATTCTACAATAAAGATAAGGAGTGATGATTATTGGTGTGCAGGTAAACTAAACTGTAAAATTGAAAATGTTTTTTATAGAGAAAAATTAATTCCAGTTTTCTACAAGAGTTCATCATTTTTTAGGCTCTCCATTTTTATAAGGTATTATCTTTAATTCCGAGTACAGAGCTCCTCTGCTTTCAGATGTGTTCTAGACCTTCTGTTACTTACCCTTTTAGAATTTCTATTTTTAGTATCTTCTTAATGGTGACATTCTGAATGCTGCACAAATGTTCACATCTTACTTGCGCCTGATTTCACAAGAGCAAGGATTCAGCTGGGCTATGTACAGAAAATGCCCAGTGCAGAGTTATGGTAGGTGGTGTCCCATGCAATGCAGTGAGTTCCAATGTCTCTTAGGTGAGGATTAAACACATGATAATCATGATATAAGATCAATTTAAGAAATAAGTGTTTTGAAATTATAAATCGATATAGCCAAAGACATGCAGAATGATTTAATGTTTGAAATATTTACTGACTTTTCTCCTAAGCACAAACATGACAAAATCCATACTGGCTCCTAGTATGTAATAGTAAACTAGACACAATTTAATACTAACTGGGAAAAATTTACATGAAAAGAAAAAACAAAGCTCCCCTAAAAGAACTTATATTTCTACTTAGAGTTCCTCTATGGCTAAATTATTAAACATTCTATGTGCTAATTCAGATTTAGAAATGAAATACTGATTTCATCATTCATGCAATTTTTTCCTCTATTCTTTTTCCACTAAGTATCTCTCCTGGATGATTCTGGACAAAGAATAAGGGAAAAATATAACCCAGGTCAACATAAAAGCCTGAGCTGGATCAGGTGAATCCCAGCATATGAATAAAAGGGCTCTGTTCTTTTCAGAATAAAGTCTACTTTGCACCATACACAGTGCCCACAAGTATACAAAATCCCTGGTATCAAAATTGAAATCTTTCATTTTAAAATGAGATTTAACTCAATTAAAATTTAATTTCCTCCAGCAGTTTTAATTATTTAGAATTTTATTGCCTTTTTTTCCCTTTTTCCTTGAAGAACTATATTTGAGGCAGTGGTTCATGTCAAATGCTTTCATATTGATTAGAATTATGCTTCTTCCACACCATTAAAGGGGCCTCTAAAGGAGGAGTCCTTTCTTGGAACAAGATAAAACTTTCAGTGTTGCAGGGCTAATGTGGATGTGAGGTCACCTGAAGATCATAGAGTACAATCATAGACTTTCCCAGGTGAAAAGATCTCCCTCTTCTCCCTTCAGACTGGTAAACCATCCAGGATAAATGGTTTTCTCTTTCCCCCTTCAAACTATCTTTAGTAAGCATGCATTCTTTTATAAACAACCACTCTGCCCAAACAGGAAGACTAACAACATCAAACAAACAAGCAGAAAAAGAAAACAAAAACAAGAACCTTTAAAAATTTTCCATAATGTCTTCTAGTAATGCTAGTCCCAATATTTTATCTACATGATATGCTTATGTCTAACCATAGTCTTTCCTGCTTCAATGTATGGTTATTCCCTTTCCTTAAGAAGAGGGAAACGAGAGGTAAATTTAAAAGGCAAATTGTTCAAGCTGAGTCTTTTCTACAGTACGTTTGAGTCTGCAAATGAATGGAGATGGGGGGGTGCCAAATAATTTAATACTAAGAACAGATGATT
This sequence comes from Propithecus coquereli, assembly GCF_000956105.1. Classification (NCBI taxonomy): domain Eukaryota; kingdom Metazoa; phylum Chordata; class Mammalia; order Primates; family Indriidae; genus Propithecus; species Propithecus coquereli. Next base: position 2,955,927 of record NW_012134303.1, on the reverse strand, counting down.
GCCATTCAGAGTTTCTTCAGAGGCTTAGCATCATGCCAGGACAGAGCGATGCAGTGGAGTGTGTCTGATCAAATTGAGGGAGTCATTTCAGAATTTCCTCTTTATAAAATTTAAATTTAGTTTTCAATTTCCTAGAGTGACTATTCCAGATGGGCCAAGTGGCTCAGATAAAATAGAAACTGACCTACAATCACTCTCCTAGCTTCAAGGGAAGTAGAAATACAGCTTGGTTGAGGTTGTTTTTCATTTCTAAATGTCCTGCGCTGAGGTGAGATATATTTACTGCCCCTTTCATGTGGAAAAAGGTGCAAGAATAAAGATTGAAACAAGACGAGTGGTGTGTATGCAGAAAGGTGGCTTTCTTCCCAGCAGGCAGAAAGATCTAATAGAGAGGTGGCTGTTCCTTCCTTCCTTCTTCTAGTCCCTTTCCACTTTCCCTTTCCACTTTCTAACCTTCCCAACCCTAGAAAATGGAAGGCTATTCATTTAGATTATAATTTGGAACTTATAGCCCTCATCTTCTCCTATGACCCAATAGCCCAGAGGTTAGATTTAGAGCCATTGGATACCAGCCCTCCTCCTTAGACTTTCAGCTCAGTGACCTTGATGTCAGACACTGAGGATGAAGCCAGGGTAGTGAGTTGCAGCTGTTGCCTGTAATGTGACACCTTAGGGGAATGCCTGGCCCCATGTGCAGGTTCCTATAAAAGCAACAGTACAAGGTCAAAACTCATCTCAAATATCACCTCCTTTGGGAAGCCTTCCCTGCACCCCGCCCACTGCCTCCTTACCCAGTGCACCAGTGTTTCATGGCTTTTACCTCTAGCACACCATTCATCATGCTACATTATACTGTGTTGATTTCTCCGCCTTCTCCACTAGGCTGTGAGATCTTTGGGGATGTGAACTCTTTTATCTCTGTATCCCCAATACATAGCACAGAGCCCTGGCACATAGCAGACTTTCAGTAAATGTTTACTGAATGAATGACAGTTTCACACTAACATCTGTCTGTCTCTGAGGGTCACTTGGGGGAGGTTATAAATTGCTTCTCTGCTTCCAACTTGTCTATGAAAATTCAATTGTCAGAGAGATATAACATTAAATCATTATCTAATACCCTGGCACCTTTAGTTTATTCATTCTATATGATTCCTAATTAATTATAATTAGTGTTTCGTAGTCGTCTCACATTTTAATTATTATTTTTGTGAGTAAAGGTTCATGTGATATATACCAATTATAATAAGTAATTATACTTAGCCGAATAAGGTGCTCACTAAATCAGACACAGGGAAGTCACATTTTGATGGGATCAGGGAGAAAAGGTTAAGAAAATGGGTTACCTAATAAATATCTTTCTTCTTTCTAAGTTGAACCTTTCTTCTTGCCCTCTTAATCTTACTCCTCCTTTCTCTGCCACATTCTTGTTCCATAAATTATGCCTCTCTCCCTCTCCACTGACTACTCTTCAGCCAACAATAGGTTCAGTCCCCCCATCCTAAAAGAAACTTCTCTTGACTTTTCTATCCCTTCAGGCTGCCCACCCCCATTGTTTACCCTTCTTTTCCAACCCATCTAAACTATAGACAGAATAAGTTGATACCCATAACCTTCACTGTCCTACCACCCACTCATTTCGCACTCATTCTCACATCTGTCCTCTCCTTTCCAATTAATCTTTACTCTCTGACTTGTACCCTTATTACTCTGCTGAAACCTCTCTCTCAAGGGTGACCTCCTCGTCAATAAATTCAATGGCAATAGATCTTGGAGATTAAGAACATGGGCTTCGGAGTTAAACAGATTTGGGTTTAAGTGCAGGCTGTGCCTCTTAACTAGCTTTGAGGCCTTGATCAAGTTTCTTAACCTCTATAAATTTCAGTTTCCTCATCTTTAAAATGGGGGAAAATAACAGTCTCTACCTCACAAGTGGCTCTGAGGATTAAATAAATAATTGCTGTCAAGTGTTTAGCATAGTACCAGGAGCATAGAATGTGACCAATAACTGGCAGCAAGTTAGTGTGCAAGAAGTCCTGATTCTCTTCAATTTTTATAGTATTTGACTAAACTAGGGAACCAAACACCTTCTTCTGGTACCCTGACCTTCCATGGTACCCACCATACTGTAAACCTCCAATTTTCTTCTTACCATTGTAAGTGCTTTGTGTCCATCTACATAGCTGAGATCTCTTCCCCCTTCTACCCCATCAGTGGGATAATGTCCTAAAGTTCTGTTCTTGGCCAATCTTCCTTTCTCAATGAAGATGAGAATATGGGTGTGGAATTCAGGAGCAAGATTATCGCATGTATGCAGCCACGCTCATCGCCTTTCCTTCTAAGCTGGTTTTCCTCCTGACTTGGCTCTTTCTGTCACTAGCACCACAGATTTGGCTTTGTCCCAGGTAAACTGGACCGTTTGCAACCCTCCAAACATGCCACATGTGCTTTACAGCCTCCATACCGTTGGCCCTTCTTTCCTGTTCAAATCCAACCCATTCCTCAAAGACCATCCTAAATGTTATCTCTTTTGTGAAGTCTTTATCAACATAGGCACTGGAATAATTTGAGTTCTAACACTTTCTAGCTGTGTAAACATGGGAAAGTTACTAAACCTCTCAGCTTCAGTTTCTTCATACAGAACATAAGGATAATGACAATTCCTTAACTGATCAAATTGCCATGAGGATTAAACTAAATGAGAAAATTCTTACAAAAGTGCTTTGCATAGTATCTGACATATACTAAATCTCAACAGATGATAGTAATTATTGTTATTGTTGTTGTCACTGCTACTGCTACAACTACTACTGATATTACTATATCTTCTTCACATGGAACTCCAGCACAAATAAGTTAGCCTCTTTTATTAAACTTTTATGGTTCTAACTTTTGTTAGGATTATTTATCTACATGGTTGACACCTGTCATTACCCACCTCCAACTGTTAAAATATGAGGGCAAGAACCATTTCTGCCTTATCTTACTGTGTAGAGGCTCAATATGTTTTGTTCAGTTTAAGTAAATTGAATCCTATTCCCTGCTGGTCCTTTTTGGCATTTTTCTTTGTTCCCTCCTCTTTTGTTCAGTTCTTAAGGAAGCAGTAGTGATTAGTGTAAGAATGTAAGACGCTTCATTGTAATATTTTCTTTCTACCTTTGAATAGATTCTGGCTTTCCTTTGCTTAGTTTCTCACAGCAAACTATTTACTTAGGGACTGTGTTTACTGGAGATAAATGAGCAGGGGGCTTAGCTTTAGAGTTAATGGGAAAAATTGTAGGCCTGATTATTAGGAGGGGAAAGCTTACCTTTCCTTTTTGTACTCCTTTCAGATACTACCATTTATGCTTCTCTTTTTGAACTACGAAAGTCAGTCAATATGATTCACTGATTTATTTCAGTGTACAGACCCCTCAGACACTGAAAGGCAAAAAAAAAGAAGTAGAAGACATACTCTCAACCTAAAAAAGAGCTCAGTTGAGGTCCATAGTCTCTTTCCTTAGCTGTCAGAGAGAACCCTAAAAGAGGAAGGAAAGAAAAGAAAAGCAAAGAGTAAAAACTACCCCCATTGGTGGCCTTTTTAGAGTCAAATCTGGGTAAAATTGTAAAACAAAGGCATTTGTCATATACCCATATACTTGCCCCCTGATTCCTCTCTGTGATCCCTTCTGTGGCCTTCTTCAGGTACTGGGCACCAAATGTTTTCTCCCTAGACTCAAATCCAAAACCACGTATGTATCTCTCATTCATATTTGGAGAAAAACCACTGAGAACAGCTTAGGGAGTTTCAGTGGGTATATGCTTCTGTGTATGTATATGTATATTACATTTTAAACAAGAATCAAAACTTTTGCCTGTAATCCTAGCACTCTGGGAGGCCAAGGCAGGCAGATCATTCGAGCTCAGGAGTTCGAGACCAGCTTGAGCAAGAGCGAGACCCTGTCTGTACTAAAAAAAATAGAAAGAAATTAGCTGGACAACCAAAAATACACAGAAAAAATTAGCCGGGCATGGTGGCGTGTGCCTGTAGTCCCAGCTACTCGGGAGGCTGAGGCAGGAGGATCACTTGAGCCCAGGGGTTTGAGGTTGCTGTGAGCTAAGCTGACTCCACGGCACTCTAGCCAGGGCCACAGAGTGAGACTCTGTCTCAAAAAAAAAAAAAACAAAAAACTTTAAGTGTAAAACATGTCTCTCTGATGGTTAGATTTTAGACATTAGCCAACAGGTGGAAGTGGTGGTAGGAACTCTGAGGGGATAGGGAAGCTTTCCTAGAGCTTTCGAGTCCACCTCACGTAGGTCAACAGCTCTGCCTACATAGGATGCCCATCCTAGCAAATTTGCTGGCAAATTGGTGTTAGGCTCAATAACAAAACGACTAGTTTCAACCTTTCATTTCAAAATTTCAAGACTCAAGCAGTTGTTTCTATGTTCATATTCTCTGAAGATCAATAAACAAGGGGGGAATTAGTATACAATTAGACAAGTTCAACTAAGAGGATAACTAGGTATCACTTTGGGTTTATCATATCTCCCTTGAGAAAAAATAAAGCAAAGGATAATCACCAAAGAACATCTTAAGGAAGAACTTATGAATTTATTAATGTGTTCATTCTCTAATATAGGTTCATAGCATGCAGCACAACCCAGCTAAATTAGTTCTTGGTTGTCCCCTTTACTTATGAGGTCTCTTGATCCAAATGCCTATATGATAGTAAAGAAATGTTTACCAAGGAACGAAATAATCCAAATGGGAGTGGAAAAGCAGCATCACGAGGCTCAATCCACTTGATCTATCTGCATGCTTGCCCTGTAGCCCATATTTCTCTCTTCTTTCTAAGGGGTGAGAGAGTAAGTTTCCCTGTCTGAGAGGAGAATGGAATGAATGGATGTGTTGATGGTGCACCTTCACACAGCACTAGAGAAAGTTCTGTGCCAAATTCCTTTCCTCAAGGCAGCAAGGAAGAAAAACTAGTTTTTGCGTAAAACTTGCACAACCGGGTGTGGCCGAAACTTCCCTGAGTGAGAGCTGGCATGCATGATTAGATATGTCTAGGACTGTGGCTTCCCCAACTGAGAAACCTAACTATCTTTATTTGTTATATTTGGAGTAATTTCCTCAATGTTGACAATTTTATACAAGTTAGATGAGATGGCCTCAGTGAAGGCACGTTATAGTGGAAGGGGAGAAGAGCACATAGCCTGTTAGAACTCAAGTATTAAAAACTTCTGTTCTATTCAGCAGAAATAAAACTGAGCTAACATCTTGCTTAAGATTTGGAATCATTACCTAGAAGTGAGATGTCTTTTTGGGGGCAAAACACAAGAGTGATTGCTGCCAAGAATTGTTATAAAGAAGTTCCTCCAACTCCTTGCTCTCTGACCTTCACTAAAAAATGACAACTTTGACTTTCCTCTCGAGGCTGTTAACAAGTCTTATTCAATACTGATATAGAATAGGAACATTAAGAATATATGGTCTCTCAAGTAGGCCAAATTCTGAGTCCTCATGTCAATGTCAAACTCTGTCAGCTGCCAATTTATCTTATTCTCAGAAACATATGGAAGCCTAGAGGAATGATTCGCCCATTATATTTAACTAAAAAGGGTTTAGTGAGCATTTGCACCGCATCCAGCCCTAGATTCAGTGGAGAACGCAAAAGCATATGGCAGGGCCTCTAATCTCAGGGAGCTTACGAAGACCACACAGGACATCCTAAAGGTTGGGGGCCAGTGACTTCTTTAGTTCTGTGTAGCTGTCAGCAGAGTTAAGCCATAGTGAGCGCAGACAGGTTTAAGGCACAGGCAGAAAAGGAAAAAGAAAGGGAGAGGAATAAGAGAGGACCTAGGAGAGTAAGGGAAGACAAAAGAAAGTTTGCATGAGAATGAAAAAAAAGAATAAGGTACAAAAGGGGAGGGAGAGAGGAAGCATCATGTAGGAAGAGGGAAGACCACCTTGGGGACCGAAACTTTATGCTGTCTCCCTTCTTTAATTAACATCCACACTGACTTTAAAACTGCTGGATTCCTTACGTCGAAAGCCAGGATCCACAGGTAGGTTAGTTGGGGTTTTGTGCTGAAGGCAACTGAAGGAAGAAAAAAGGTCAGGGGTTTTGACCTGCTTGAATTCCTTCATCTGCTTATACATAATGTCAAGAACTTGGAAGTTCTAAACCTTGTACTGAGAGTGAATCTTGCCTTCTGGTTTCATAAAGCACTGAGGCTTGAATAGTGCCGGGCCATCTTGTCTCTTCTAGGAAGGCTACATTTCCAGTCAATAGGTGACTGGACTGCTATATGGCTGGCCACTTGCAGAAGCAGGGCCCGGTTTTGTTTGTTTATTCATTCCTGACACTAGATTCCGGATGGCGGTGGAAGGAGGGGCTGTGTTCTGAGGAAATTAGAATACTGTGTCAGGGCAGCATGCCCTACCCATCCCTCTTCATTTGCTGTAAACAAGGAGCGGACGGGATGATAGATGGTTGGGGTGTTCATAAATATTGAATATGCCTAATCTGAATTCTTAGCAATTAGGGCTATTCAGCTTTAACCCTTTGGCTGGGCTGTTCATTTCACCAGATGTACTAGATGCACTGACTAAATCTATCTTCACTCCTCTGGCATCTCCTATTTGCCTGAACAATTTCCCTCACTTACAAATGTGTTCTATTTTAAAAGATGCTGTGGACACATTTCAAAGGATGGTTATGGAATGCACTGCTTCCCGCCCCCCCCCACCCCCACAATTAGTTTTTTTTGTACAAAAATGGCTACGCAATTTCCCTGGCTGCTTTTCTGGAGATGCACATTTCCTCTAACGAATTCCTACTCCACAACTCGATCAGATCCCTGCATGAAATCCTCCTATTCAGTCTCCATTCTTAAATTTCAGATGATGTAGGCAAAAGAGCCTCGAGTTATCATATAATCAGAGAATCTCAGCAATTCATTTAATTATCCTCCTTACTTAAAAAATGAGGAGACCAAGACCCAGCAAGGATACAGGATTTGCCCAAATTCACACAACAATTTATGGCAGAACTAGAGCCTCTGACTTGGACAGAAATGAAAAAATAGGATCATAACATGTTTCATACTTAATATCTCTGTTCTCCCTTCTTAGGTGATTTATTCTTCTAATACTTCACCTTTCAATTTATTGACACTGAATTCAGTTACTTTCCAGACAGTTTTTATTTTTTTCCTGAAACTCAAAGGAATTATCAGTTCTTCACTTTGGTTAAAACCTTTAAGGGCAGTGGTTGAATGTTCTCCATACTGCCTTTCACTGTTTACACACATCTCTGATAATTATATGGGGAAGCAGCATTGTTTAGTAAGAAAGAGCTCTGAATTTGAAGCCAGACAGACTTGGTTTGCATCTCTGCACTGATGCTTACTAGCTATGTGACCTTGAATAAGTTATTTGCCATATTGGAGCCTCATTTCTGAATCTATGAAATGAAACACATACTGGTATCTACCTTTTGGAGTTATTGTGATAATTGAGGCAATGCATACGAAGTGCCTAGCACGGTGCCTACACTAGAAAGCACTCAATAAATGGCGGCCAGTTATATTAATGAATAAAGGGGTGAGTGAATATCTGAAAGTTAGAGAGGTCTACTCTCAACAGAAAGGTCACAGTGAAGAGTTAAACAGAGGGTCAAGAGGGGAAATTGAATAGCTTTCCAGCGCCCCCTTGAGCTTGAGTTTGCATTGCTTTTTTGCTTTACTGTTGGCTTAAAACCAATCCCTAAAATATCCTGAAATTGTCAGAGCTGAAAGGGGCACTTTAGAGATCACGTTGTTCAAATCCCTCTTTTTAAAGCGTTGGAAAGTGAGGTTGAAAGGTAAACTAAATTCACCTCGGCCACAAACCTAGTTGAGGTAGGACCATACTTTGAGTCTTTTCCAGTACTTTTTCAGTATAATTTAATGCACGTTTCTGTAAGGCACATCTGATTTCAGACATCAGAACAAAAAATGTACTCCACACTACATGATTTGGTCATTACCTAGAATTTTGGATTAGCCATTCTCTATTCTTCTCCTTTGGCATGAATAATTGAATAGATGGATAACATAATTTGAGGGTAAACATGAAGATTTAATTTGTAAGAGTTATGTGTATGATGTGTGTGTGTACATATGGGGGGTGTGTGTGTGTGTGTGTGTGTGTGTGTGAAGCCTTGCTGCATACACTCTCAGTGAATGAAATATACAGAAAAGAAAAATAGATACTATGTCAAAGAGAACTGTGGTCCTCAACCCTTGGGCCACAGACCGGTACCAGTCTGTGGCCTGTTAGGAACCAGGCCACACAGCAGGAGGTGAGTGGCAGTGAGTGAGAGAAGCTTCATCTGTATTTACAGCTACTCCCCATCACTCGCATCACCACCTGAGCTCCGCCTCCTGTCAGATCAGCGGGGGCATTAGATTCTGTATTATGATGAGTTGTATAATTATTTCATTATATATTATAATGTATAAATAATAGAAATAAAGTGCACAATAAATGCAATACACTTGCATCATCCCCAAACCGTGCCCCCCCTCCCCTGGTCTGTGGAAAAATTGTCTTCCATGAAACCAGTCCCTGGTGCCAAAAAGGCTGGGGACTGGTGGAATAGAAGACTGAAAGCAAGTTCATCATGTCAAAAGCAAACTGCTGTGGCAAGCTGGGCTTTATGGAATAGTAAAGAGTAGGACCTTGGGTTATTCCTTTTCTTTGGGGAAAGGGAATCTGCAGTGGAAACTGAATGAGAAAATGTGACTTTTTAGCTTTTGGCTTTTTCTGTGAAGTCACTATTCTATTTCCTGGCTGTGACATTGCAACTGTTATATACCAAAGAATGACATTTCAACGGAACAGAGAGGGAAAAAAAGAGTCCAGCAGTAAGCTGAAGTCATCCTAATACAAGGTTCAAGAAATATTTTTATAAGTTGGCCAGTTCAGGCACATAAGTCTCAAGGAGACCTAACAACAGGGAGCCTACTGCTCTAGCCCACTGGTTAGTCTTGCCAAGACCTGGGCCATTTTCCCAAACACAGTGAAGAGAAAAAACGTTCTTTGAATTTCTATACATTGTTTAGATCATGCCCTTCTGGGTTATCTGATTTTGGTCTTTCACTGTCTTTGAGCAATTTTACAGCTCTATTAATTGTAGAAAACTGAGAGCAATGCAAAGTAATTTTTGTCCACAGATATGTAAATTCCATCTAGTATATGTTCAATCCCTCCCTCTTAACTTTGAAAGAGGCCAATTTGCCTCCATTTGCACATCCATTTTAATCTTCCTGATCTATAAATGTGTCCTTTTTCTTAAATTCTTCCTTTGACTGGTTGGACTACCTCACAAGTTTTCTCATTTTTGAGTTAAACAAAATATTTAGCATTTGCTCATTTTTATGTCTGTATGAGAGCCATGATTTTATAGTTTTTTTTGTAAAATTACCTTTTAACAACTGCCATACCAAGGATATAAAGGCCCCTGTCCCTTATGTATCTAGACAGCATACATAGCAGATAGCAGATTTTAAAAGTTAGGAAGGCTTTGGCTAATAATTCAGAGCCTTTACAAGTAGTCATTGGCAAGTCATAATTTCCCCATGCTTGGTGGACTAATCTCTTTGTTGAGCTAGAGTAAGCAAACTGAGTCTTCTCATTTTTGAAATGGGTGCAAGACCAATGCACTGTGGCATCAAAGCAGCTCCCCCAGGACAGCCTGCATCTATTTGCAAAAGGAGCAATAGGCATAGTCAGCACCTGGAAAATGCTCCTCCAACCCCACCTCACTCCAACCCCTCCATCCCCAGACACGCAAGCTCCAGCAAAATAAAGGAATTCTGCTGACATAGTCTCGCCTGAACAGAGAAAGTAAACTTTCACTACATACTGTACTCAATGATTTCAGCAACTTAGGTGCCATTCCTGAACTTGCCATATGTAGAATGGCTGAGGAGAGCTGACTTCGTGAAGCCAACTAGCTTCCTTAATTGTTGAATGGGATTCTGCGATGCATACTCAGCACACACCTTTGGGCCCATTTACACCCAAGCCACAAAATGATGTGATAAAACTGTTTTCATCAGGGCTCAGGAACAGATCTGATTTCAAATGATGATCAGCACAGCTTCATGTCATTAAGAGAAAAACTTTCTGACTTTTCAAGGGTTTCAAGTAACAAAATAAATGCTTAAGGAATTGAAAGGAAGCTTCGGATTGAAGGTGGATGAGGTGCGGTAGGAGTAAGGGGAAATGGGATATGAGTTGGCAGGGTGGGACAGGGAAACATTTTAATATCTGTGGTTCGAATGTCAACTCCTAAAGACTTCCATCTTTATTTTCTACCTGAAATCAGCATTACCTGACAGAATACTGCATCGGGATTCAGAAAATATAGATTCTCACCTACCTTCTTTCTGCCAGTGATTACCATGTGACTTTAGGCTAGTCACTTAACTTCTTTGCAATTTTTTATTTTACTTGTAAAATAGAGTTATAAATGGAAAATGGATATGCTTTCCCTGAATTGGAAAAAAATCCATAATCTTATTAAAACAAAGATGTTCATTAGAAGATAATCTTTAAACATAAGCCATTATGTACGATATGACAACTAATTGTTTTTCTTAAATAAAACAATACATGTCAGTTTGGCCCAAATTGCAATCTTAAGGTTTTCTTAAAAACCACGTCAGCTCTTACTAAAGAAAGCAAGACTTTTCAAATATAGGACCGGCTTGCTCTTCAATTCAATTCCATGAAAACAATAATAAATACAAAGACAGTTTCTAAGATGAATTGAAAAGCTTTCCCTAAATTATTATTAGTTTATATTTTTTTGTCACATGTCCTGCAGATCCCTGGGCCATGCCTCAGACCTACTGAATCAGAATCTCTGGTGGGAGGGGGAGTGAGAATATGCAGTCTATACAATTTCTCCAAGTGTTTGTGATATACACTGAATTTGGAGAATCGCTAGGCCAAGGAGATAGGACAGGTTTTAAGGACAGGTGGAGAGTAATGTCTCAATGGATTTTAAATGACTAGCTTAGAGTACTTTTCAATTATTTGTGGGGCTTTTTTTTTGAAATCTAATAAAAATTTTCACCTCTTAAGTGCAATTGCCATTGACTATGTTTATAATTAAAGTCTTCCCGTCAAGGTGAGGAGTCTGAAATTTACATTCGTCATCCTTAGGAATAAGAAGTTCCCCGAAAACCATCATCAGATTTACCTTCCTCTATTTTCCATTGCTCTGGGCTACCGAGGGAGTTGTGGGTGTGTCAGCACAAGTTACCCCTGGAACCACTCTGAATTCAGATTTAACTCAAAATGGGTTGTTGACCTTTTTCCAACTCATTAATGGCTATCTCAGCAGCTATCCTCATTTCTCACTCCCCATCAGCTTCTTTCCAAACACACCTCCTTGTGGCATTTCACAGACCAAAAATGTTGTGTGTACCTCAAAAATTCAAAACACCCTTTTCAAAGGTTCATCTGACAAAAGGCAAACTTTTAAAGAATTTTATTGTATCCCTGCTTTTTTCTTATGTTGGGCTGCTTCAATTCTGAAATGTATACAGCTCTGAGAGGCTGTAAGTTTGTCTATTATCTTTGCTAATACATGCTTAGCCTATGTGTCTTTGGACTAGCTAAGAATATTCCTGCTAAGGTTTTAATAGAATTTAAATAAAGCACTCCTAGAGCAATGTGCTATAAATTCAGATTAACAAGCATTTGGAGAGAGTCTGATATACTGAACTTATTTTTCTCTTTTGAGTTATTATGCAGTGGAGAATATTTGAATGTATCTTTAAACATCTGTATGTAGGTAGTTTCTAGAAGTCTGAATTGATGTTTGAATCTGCTAGAAAAATGATTCGGGCTTTTTTCTAACTATTTCAACTCACCCAGATCTCTCTTCTCTAAATATACTCAGAGGCAGCTGCACAGCGAATAGTAGTTTATTGTTCTCTAATTGGCATTTTGGAGGTCTTTTCATTCTCAACTGTCTGGACTTTAGGTACCTTGAGGGTAGGGACAAATAATCTGCTTCTCCTCTATCCCCCACAACCCCTAGCACAGAGTGGATAGTAAGGAAAAACTTATTAATTGTTCTGAAGAAAATATGTCCCAAATCAGAATGGGTTCAGCAGTTACAAGATGAAATGCAATTTTTAAGTTGCTGTGAAGCAAGGAGTCTGGCTGGAGATGTTAGCATGCCTACTGAAATCAGATACACATGATAAAAGGGGTAGTTATCCACAGGCAGATTTTGCCTTATAACATAGTTAGCTCCATACATATCTGAAATACCCACAGGACTAAGACCTTCTTGAGAGTATGGATTATGTTCAGTAATCTTTAATATCTCCAGGACCTAGCACAGAGCCTGGCACAAAGGGGATAATCAATTAGCATTTTGTTATATGTTTGTATGTATTAATGTCTATGTGTGTTGTGTATATTTCAGAATTAGGAATCTTCATCACTATTTTCGCTAAAAGGTGAGCATGCAAATGGTTTCCTAAGGTTCCTTTCAGATGCTAGTAGTATGGTTTCATAAAAATACTGTAGAAATTGAGGTTAGCAAAACCAAACAAGATATCTATGTCCAAATATGACATAATGTCGAAACCACAAGGGGGTTTCGGTCTAGGTCTAGTTGTTTATTGCACAAAAATCCAATTATTGAGACAATGAGGATTGCCAAGGAAGAAAGGAATTTTTAATACAACAGATGTCTTGTCAGGAGAATAGGAGAAGCTGCCTCAAATCTGTCTTTCCAACTAAGGGACATCATGGCCTTTTAAAGGAGAGACCAAGTGCCTTGGTGCAGGTTGTAGTGTATCTTACAAGGGGCCATGTACATTGTGGGCAGGTTGTGGGGAATAGCGAATCTTGGCATCAGGAAGTCTGCCTTGGCGCCTTCAGAATCTCAACTACTTTGTCTTGTAGAAAATCCATCATTTCAGGGTGGGTGTGGTGGCTCACACCTATAATCCCAGCACTTTGGGAGGCCAGGGCAGGACGATCACTTGAGGCCAGCGGTTCAAGTCTATCGTTTCTGGGGAACAACTCAAAGGGTTAAGTAGTTAGTTAAGGGAGAGGATTATAAAAAACATATAGGGGTTCATGAAGCCAGCAACAATAACATAAATAAGTTATTATAATTTTGATGTGGAAGATCATTCTATGGTGACTTTGTAGAAAAGAAACACTTATCATAAAGCATATCATAGAGAAATAAATTTATCATTTATTTAATGTCTATTGCATGCCAGGCATTGTACAGGTTCTTTCCCACATTTAAGTATATTAATTTAATTCTCACCGCCACCCCTTTAGATAAGTACCATTAATCTCATATTTCAAATGAGTAAACTGAGGCTGAGAGGTTAACTTATTTATTTTAGGTCACATGGAAAATTAGTGGCAGAGCTAATCCATGGTATGAATTCATACCATGTCAATGTGACTCCAGAGCCTAACTTTGGGGCTTGATGTTATTTCTATTGGCAGAACAAGCTGGCACATGGCTATAATCATCAACCTTACCCTCAGTATATAGGTTCCAGTCCCATATTCTAGGGTTTTAAGGAGCTCAGGAAATTTCACCTGAAAATATGACTCCTTGGTATAAAGAATATTTTGAATTAAAGGCCCTTAGAGATCAACAGGCCTTGGAAGGGGCTTTGCCTCTTCATTAAAAACCAGACCCATCAAAAAGAACTTACCTTCCTCTCCCTATCTCAATATATTACAGGAAAGAAGATCAAGAATGCAACCAGACCTGGCCCAAACTATTTTAAATATGATACCTGTCTCTTAGGTTAATTTAATTTCCAAAGAGAATCATTTACAAGTCAACATGTTTTCCCCCATCCATTCGTTCTCCCAAGTATCTATTCATCCTCCCTAATAACCATTTATTGCCCCTAAACAGAATTATCTATATTTCTCATCTCCCCCTGCGCTGTAAAATGAGGGTATATAAATTTCTGGACCCCACTGGGATATTGGGTAATTACTTTGTGATTCTCCCTGTGCGCACGGTAAATAAATTTCTTTCTGTTATTGGTCTGCCTTATTGTGAGTTGATCTTTCAGCGAAACTTCCAGGGCATAGGGAAAGTTTCCCCTGACCCCCACATAGTGAATGATACTTGTATAAGTCACACTGAATAGCCTTTCCTTCAACACTTATATTTAGGTGGTCTCTGATTAGAAACAATATTTGGGGAAGACTGGAGGGCAAAAGCTAGCACATGAAAGGGCAACCTGAGGTGAGAGTTGTAGATTCAGGTGATGGGTTAGTGGTAATATTAATGAGGAGGATTTACCAGTACTTATGGGTGAATTGCATATTTGTATATAAGCCTCAGGTGAGTTATAAGAGCAACTAGTGCATGCTTTTGAGCTGTCTACTTTCAAGGTGCCTTTTAAGAACACGGACTGCAACTCTTCAATGTTGCCCGCTTAGTTTCAATGGCAGGATTAGTTCAGGACAATCACCTGGCATGATGTAGCCACAGCCAAGCCTCTCAGTCTCATTTGGAGTCATTCTGGTTCCCCTTCACTCTTCTTCAACCACACTGGCCTCCTGTTAGGTCCTTAACCAGGCCAAGTTCTTCCCCTCTTCAGGGCCTTCAACGTATTTTTAAGTTTTTCCTGAATGCTCTCTCCCAACATTTTCCTTGGCTAACTTCAACTCACCCTTCGAGTCACAACATAAATTTCTTTCCATGGAAGGCCTTTCCTTAGCCACCCACTGGCCCAAATTTAGAATAGGTTCCTCGTGTTATTCTTTCTTATTATATCTCATTCTTTTCCTTCATAACCTCTTACTATCAGTAATCATACGTTTAGTATTGTGTTTGTTTAATGTTTGTCTTTCCACTGGATTCTAGGCTCCATGAAGGCAGGGGCTATATTTGTTTGTTCATTATCTATTGTATTCACAACAGATGACACTGTGCCTAATTTGTAGCAAGTGCCCAATAAATGTTGAATAAATGAATGAATTGCCATAACTTAGGGAAGGACCTTCCTGTGGCCATGGGACAGGAGAATTTACTTAGATCCATCTAGTCAACAAAGTGTCCAAATGAAACCTGGCCGTAGAACTGGAAGAAATTACCCATCTCTTTTAAATTATTAGATTGCATCTGTAGTAACAGGCCTACATTTAGGATTTTGAAAAACTGAAGAGTACCCAGAGGAGCGGGAGCAGAATGGTCAGTGGGAAATTCTCCTCCACATTTGTGTGTGTGTGTGTGTGTGTGTGTGTGTGTGTGTGTGTATAATCACCTCATTTAATAAAGGTAGTAGAGCATGGTGGTTAAAGGTCAAGGCTCTACAGCCAGACTGAGTTCAAATCCTTATTCTGCAATTAATTAGTTATGTGATCTTAAACAAATGTATATTTCCTCAACATTCTTGTATGTAAAGTGGGGAAATAATAGCAGCAACTATTACATAGGGCTGTTATTAAAATTAAATGAGGTAATATGTGTAATGAAGGTAGAATAATGCTTGACCAATAATATTAAATAAGAGTTACCTGTCAACTTAATTCTCACAAAATCTTGTGAGGTAGGAATCATTTTCCTCATTTTACAGGTCACATGGTAGGGAGCCAGTATCTAAACTATGGGTCTATGTAATTCCAAAGGAAAAGGGGCAGGTTTTAAGACAAACTCACAGGAGGAACAGACAAATAGATGACGGAACTAGAGGTTTTCAAACTTAAGAAGAGATGGGTGGGGGGACGGTCACAGGTGGGTGGGCAATGGTAGCTGTATTCAAAAATGTAAATAGCTGTCACGTAGAAAAAAATTAGGCTTACTCAGTATGACTCGGGAGAGTAAATGCAGTAGTGATGGTTAAAGTTATAAGGAAACAAATCTTATCCAACCCAGAAACGGACTTTTCTAAAAGTCAGCACTTTGCAACAATGAAAAAGGCTGCTATTTTAGAATGAGTTTCTTGTCACCAGACACATTCGGTCTAAATGGCCTATTTGTCATGAATGTTACAGAAAGGATAACTTCATTGGGAGAGAAGCTGGAAGAGATGCCCTCAAAGAATCCTATGTACTCTCAGACTCTATAATTGAAAGAGAATAACAGAAATGTAACAAGCCCATTTATAATACCCAGAACCAAAATGATGGAAGACAGAAAAATTCCTGCTGAGAAACATACTCCTGCTGTTCTAGCTGTTGTCTGACAGCTGCTATGTATTTAGTTGTGTACTTGCCCACAGGACATGATGTTTGGCTGAACTGGCATTCTAAAGACCCTAGGCAGTCTCTGATGCTTCTATTATATTTATTATTTTATTATTAACTTTTATTTGAGCTCACGAAAATGAACATTTACTGCACTTCTACTGAATAGATATTTAAAATATATGCAAAGTTCTTAAATATTTTAAAACATTTGTCAGACTCCTATCAAATTTGGTATAATTGTGGTATGATTAAAAAGGCAGGGGGCTTGAAAGGAGTCAAGTGGAATCTTTCAGATGGAGCAAAGACCCCTATTAGGTACTTGGAGGGGCCTAGCATGGATATAAAGGAAAATCTCCAGTTCCTTCAGGGTAAGTCTCTGAGTGGGTGGCTAGCTTTGAAAAGTGAATGGATAACCTCATGAGAACAATAGCCCTCCAAGGGAGCCAGAATCAGGAGGTGTTTTGGTTCTCTATGGAAATTAAAAGATGGCTGGCTGGCTTGATTGACTGATTGATTGATTGATTTTTGAGACAGGATCACTCTGTCACCAAGGCTAGAGTGTAGCGGAGCCATCATAGCTCACTGGAAGCTCAGGTTCCTGGGCTCAAGCAATCCTTCCGCCTCGGTGTCCTGAGTAGGTGGAATTACAGGCATGTGCCACCATGCCCAGCTAATTTTTCTGCTTTTTTGTAGAGATGCGGTCTTGCTCTTGCTCAGGCTGGTCTTGAAATTGAACTCCTGGCCTCAAGCAATCCTCCTGCCTCGGCCTCCCGAAGTGCTAGGAGTATAGGCATGACCCACCGGGCCCTGACAAAAGATGACATCTTATTTAATAATATATATTCTTGCCGGGCGCGGTGGCTCATGCCTGTAATCCTAGCACTCTGGGAGGCCGAGGCCAGAGGATTGCTAGAGGTCAGGAGTTCAAGACCGGCCTGAGCAAGACTGGGACCCCATCTCTACTAAAAATAGAAAGAAATTAGCTGGGAAACTAAAAATATATAGAAAAAATTAACTGGGCATGGTGGCGTGTGCCTCTGGTCCCAGCTACTCGGGAGGCTGAGGCAGGAGGAT
>NW_012134303.1:2886294-2938493 GCF_000956105.1 Propithecus coquereli | reverse complement strand
AACCACCAACAGGTGTAAAATGCAGATAAGGGGGAAGAGAGGAGTAGGACTCTGAGTGCTGTTATAAATTTTCCCCTAAGGGGCCTGGAAGGAGTCACACCCAACTTAACATTCCCTTCCACTAATTCAAGAATCTCTTAATCCACCTATGACCCCTAACCATCCCCCTCCCCCTCCACCGCCACTTGAGAATATCCCGCCTTTTTTGGGCCAAGCCAATGTATAACCTCCATGTATTCATTTATAATTTTGCCTGCCTAAAATGTACCCTCACCTTTAAAAACTCTGGCTTGTAAGCCATTGGGTATTCAGGTCTTAAGCATTAGCTGCCTGTTCTCCTTGCATGATACCATGTGATAAAAATGCCTGTTTCTCCTGCTAGAACGTTTGGCTTCCATGTCTTTGCTGCACAGGATAAGCAAACCCCACTTTGGTTCAGTAACATCTTCCAATCTGGAGCACCCTCAAAGAACACTGACTAGGAACATTTAAACTTGTTAGATAGTGATAAGAGAGGAGTGAGTGACACTGAATTGAACTCTCATGACTTCCCCCTCCCCTCACATACATGCACATTTAGGACAAAAGGAATACTTAGATGCTTCTTTGGAGCACTAGCCTGAAGGAATGTGGTGAGCCACACAGATGGGTCAGCTTAATGTCCCCATCACTAGTGCGTGAGCTGTGTGGCAGTGGCTACAGAGAACCAGAGAATAAAGACTTTCTTCCCTCTGGGGACATAATCGCTGCTCAATATTCACACTCAGAAATATTTTAAGCTAAACACCCCAAATCAGTGACTGGCAACAGCTTAGAATAGCAAAACCGAACAGATACAGATTCTATACATGTCCCTTCCCTGTTGACTAACACATCTCTGTCTTGCATAAAGCTTTAGACTTTACTTTCATCTATTCAACATTCATCAAATTCTATACTGAGCCCTTTAGAATTTTGTTTTTGAAAGGATCACAGGCAATAAGGCATTGATTTTACCTCGGGCTTGAGTCTTATTCCAGAGAAGGCTCTCACTACTTGCAGGAGATACACCTGGTTAAAAACCAATGGGCTTGTCATGCTTTAAAATTCAAGCTGTCGAACATTACTTTGGCTTGGGGTTTTTGAAGACTCATTTATTAAATTAGCAAATATTTGTGTCTAGTAAGTTTCAGACTCTGGGCTAAGTGTTCGAGAAAATCAAACAGATCAATTAAATATTTAAAAAAAAACAAAACCTCCAGAGATAAATTTGGTCCATCATTAGGTCTCCACACAAGCCTCTCTCTAAACGTTCAAAAATAATTTGGTGCTCCCAGAGCAATTATTAATGTGCTGTGGATACTGCATGTGTTCATTAAATGCCTGTTGAGATTAGATATATTTATGACGTGTTTAGAAATACTTCCCTTGGGAGCCAAAAGACAGAGTGACAGAAGAAGAGGAACTACAGGTATACCTTTATGTTGCTGTCACGTTGAAGTATAGTGGACCCAATCAAATAAACCTCCTTGGCTTCAGCACATCTCTTGGTCTTTCCAAAATGGCTAATAGAAGAAATCTTCAAGTCCACTCAATGTTTGGGAACTCTGCCCTCAGAAGCCAAAGCCATAGGTTCAATCCCACTTGGGTGATGTTCATTATGTTTTACAGCCACAAACAATTTAGATTCAGAAGCAAAATTGGATTCACATTTTAACCATTGCTTATTTAAAGATGATAGCTTTAGAAAATAATTGAACAGACGGTTTCCCAATATCCTGTTGGTTTTTTTTTTTTTTTTTTGAGACAGAGTCTCACTGTGTTGCCTGGGCTAGAGTGCCGCGGCGTCAGCCTAGCTCACAGCAACCTCAAACCACTGGGCTTAAGCAATCCTTCTGCCTCAGCCTCCTGAGTAGCTGGAACTACAGGTGTGCACCACCACACCTGGCTAATTTTTTCTATATATTTTTAGTTGTCCAGCTAATTTCTAAATTTCTACTAAATTTCTTTCTATTTAGTAGAGATGGTGTGTCACTCTTGCTCAGGCTGGTCTCAAACTCCTGACCTTGAGCGATCCTCCCACCTCGGCCTCCCAGAGTGCTAGGATTACAGGCATGAGCCACTGCTCCCGGCCTATCCTGTTGATTTTTAATAATCACCTTTAACTTCTTATTTCAAATAAAATTTATTTTTTGAAATACTCAATATTTTTAATATTATGCTTTCAATCTGCTTAGCATTTGAGGAAATTTATGTCCCCTTCTAGGGGAAATTTTTCCCTTTCTACTCACCTAAGATCAGTGGAGATGAATGCTTTGGAGTCAGACAAATGTGTATTTGAAACTACACTCTGCCACTCACTAGCTGTAAGATTTTTGGCCAAATTACTTAGCATCTCAGAGCCGAGGTTTTATCATCTGCAAAATGGGGCTAATTCGTAGGGTTTTTATGAGAATGAGATGAGATAAGCCAGGTAAAGCACTTTAGTCCTGGACCTGGACCTACTAGGTACTCCATTAATGGCTGCCATCACTGTTGGTATTATCATGCATTGCATGTAGAGGCTGAAGGTGGGGTGGTGCCACCTCCATCATTTATTAACTGTGTAATATTGACCAAATTGGTTCATTTCTCTGAACCTCAATTTCCTCATTTGTAACATCAGGATGATAATAGTGTCTACCTAGATGTATTGTGAGGATTAAATGATACAGGACATATAAATTACTTAGCACACAGTAGGAACTCTGTAATTATTAGGTTAGTGTATACAACAGCAAAACAAAAAATCCCTTGATTTTAATTAGGTCTCTTTCTAAATGGTCTGGATGCTGGATTTAATTCATACAGTTGAGGAGCTGTTGCATTTCTACACTATTATAAGAGTGAAATCAACAAACGCTGTTCTCCATACCTGAGTAATACAGAGAAAGAGGCTCCCATATTCTTGGGAGGTGATCTCAACTAGTCTTATGCCCTTATGCAGATGAGCCCTAAATCTTTATTTTCTGCCCTCTCAAAATAAAGGGCATATTTATTTATGCCCATATTTATTTATGCCTTTATTTTTCCTCTGAGTTCCAAACTCATATGTCTACCTAGCTTCTATATATTTCCACCTGGGTGTCTACTGGACATCTCAAAATTAATATAGCCTAAAAAATAAACTTCACCACACACCTTGCCAAAAATTTATGGCATATCCTTTACTCTGTTCTTTCTCTCACCCCTGAATCTTGTTGAAACATATCCTCAATATAAAATGTTCTCCCTACTTTCATGCTGGGCCTTCATATCTTTGTCTTAATCACTTATTAAATGTGGGCCTCGAATTGCGTTTAGGACATGCTACCCCCAAAATATCCCAAATTATGCCTCTTTTGCAAATGGATTATTTTGAGCTGATTATTTTGAGAAACTGCAGACACAGGAGAAGCTCTGAAAAGTTACCCTTTTGGAAGATAAATTTATATCTATAAAGGAAATCTTCATTTGTAAGGGTGTCTCCCTCTCTGTACCAAGAAGAGAGGGATGATCAAATCACTAGAGACTCTTTTTTTTGTATACCATAATACTTTATCATTTTATTTCAGAATATTACAGGGGTACAAATGTTTTGGCTACATGAGTTGTTTTTGTACAGTTTGAGTCAAAGTTGTAAGTGTGCCCATCACCAGATAGTGTGCATTGTACCCTTTAGGTGTGATTTTACCCATCCTCTCCTCCTCTCTCCCACTTGCTTGATTTCTGTTTTTACTTCTATATGTGTACATCAGTGTTGATCGATTACTTCCAATTTAATAGTGAGTACATGTGGTGTTTGTTTTACCATTCCTGTAATACTTCACTTAGGAAAATGGTCTCCAGTTCCATTCAGGTTGCTACAAAAGGTATTAGTTCATCATTTTTTTTGTGGCTGAGTAGAACTCCATGGTATACATATACCACATTTTATTAATCCACTCATGTATTGATGAGCATTTGGGTTGATTCCACATCTTTGCGATGTGAATTATGCTGCTATAAACATTTGAGTGCAAGTGTCTTTTTGAAAAAACGGCTTTTTTTCCTTTGAGTAAGTAGTATGGAGATACCTCAAAGAACTAAAAGGAAACTCTTAATCAACAAACAAGGCAAGGACTTAAATCTGTATAACAAACCTAATCTTTATTTTATTATGGTTTTCCTAGCCTTCTGGTCTTATCCAGGCCTTTCCCTACACCATTTTTTTCTTTTTTCCAGAGAATGATGGCATGTAAGCTTGAAGTCTAACACAACTCTTTGAAATCCACTTTTGAGATTTAGTCATTTGTCTGGGCGTATAGTGTTAATAATCTTTTGTGTGTTTTTCTCTTATTAATCCATATTTTATTACAGGAGTCTGTTCCAACTATGAACTATGGAAGGTAGAGAGAAAATTACTTTTCCTCCCTTACACCTCTATAGGAAGGGCATGAGGCAGCTCTGTGCAGGTGAGGCAGTCTCTGAAGGAGGTTAAAGCTGAAGGCTGTCTGCTGACCACACTTCCAGTAACCGGGCAACAAGTCCCTTGTTGAAGGGGAATCTGGACAGTTCATTACAATGATACCCTAATTGAAAGCCTTCTCCTGGGTAGTTCCAGGATATATAAATGGATAACTTTCTGATATTCCCTTACTGTTATAAAACATTTAGATTTTACAAAGATTTTATGCTTTTATTTGAATTCTTTCAACATCTCTGTAACATAAGCATTTCTACACCAATTTTTTACATGAGGAAATTGTGGATCAGAGAGGTTGTAACTCAAGGTCATGCAGACCGCAACTAGTGTAAAGGGAACTTAAATCCTCCACTTTGATTCTAAACTCCAGTATTCTTTCTACTATGCTTCACTACCTCCCTAATTAGAGAGTTTATTTGAGCAGAGAACTTTCCTTCCTACCATGCTTCTTAACTAAGGCCACTTGTACTCTTTTTTCTCTATTTGTTCTTTCTGCCTAGGGGTGGATATATGTGTGTGATTATCTTTATTACTAGAAATATGGGTAGAACCAACATATGTATTAAGAAAAGGCAGTCTCCAAAATGATCAGGTTAAGGCCTTGTTGGAAAGATTTCTCTAATGTGTTTTGAATGGGATCTTTAAAAAAATCAGTAGTCTCTTACAAAAATTTTACTTAATGATAATGCTCTAATGAGGTGTTTATCCATGGGGAAGGAGTTCAGATTGCATCTAATCGCTGTCAGATAATCCATTAAAAAGAGCTTCAAGATAGCTTTGTATGCTGAGCACATATTGAGGACAAACTTCCATATTCAGCAAGCCTGTATTTATTATTCACATGTAGTAGGTAAGATTGGTAACTAAGCTTCAAAGAACCTTTTCAGTGTCAAAGCCCAAAGCCCTGCCAACTGATTTGAGAGGGTGGTCAAACCTTGTTAATTAGTCAGCCTGTCAGCCTGTCAGAAGAATTATGTGGAGTTGGAGGTAATAGCTCATTAGCAAGAAATAGCTATTGTTAATTATGACAAGGTCAGGAGAGTAATATCTTTCTGAATTTGAGAGGATATTAAAAATAACAAGGAAAATGTCTTAGAGTAGAACAAGATCCAAATCAAATACAGGGAACTATGGCTGAAGAAAGGGAGCTTGATGGTCTTCCATGAGTTATATGATGCTCTGGGGCCAAAGAAGTAAGTTCTCAGTGTTGGGTAGCTGCTGCTTGAGGTGGCTAATGGCCACTCAGGAATCTGGTCACTGGCCCCTATGTTCTCCCTTGTTTTCAGGGGTGTATCATCTTGACTGCTTTACTAAAAACCAAAGTACGCTAGAACCATTTAATCACAATCCCCTTATTGAGAAATTTTTTGGCTGCCTGCTTAAGTTGGGAGAAGAAAAGAGAGAGGAGTTTTAAAAAGATGACGACAAGGTTCTAAAGACACACATTTGCAAATAATAACAGCAACCATTTCATAAGTGTGTGCTACGTACCAGGAACTACATCAAATATTTTACATATATTATCTAGTTTGTTCCTCAAAAATGTCCTGGAAGGTAGATAATAAAATTATCCCCATTTTATTTATGAGGAAACACAGAAACAGAGATGTTAGGTCACTCGTGCAGAGCCAGAGCAGTGCTACTAGAGTAAGTGGTAGTGCTACTAGAACTAAGGACTGAGTAACTTCCAAGTCTATGCTCTTAATAACTCTTAACATAATAACTATATTATTATTATTTCTTAATATAATAATTTCCTAGAAAGGACCAAAAAGCTTGAATCATGAAAAGAAAATTATTAAACTGGACTTTGTCAAAAATAAAAATTTCTACTCTTCAAAAGACAACATTAAGAAAATGAAAAGGCAAGCCATAGGCCAGGATAAAAAATTTACAACACCGATGTCTGACAAGTATAGAACTATTCAGTATGTATAACTCCTCCAACTTAATAATAAAAGACAAACCACCCAATAAAAATGGGCAAAAGAGTTGTACAGCTATTACACAAAAGAAAATACAGGAATGGCTAATAAGCACATCGAAAGATGCTTAACATCATTAGTCATCAGGGGAATGTAAATTAAAACCACAGTGAGATACCATTTCGCACTTATTATAATGGCTAAAATTTAAAAGACCGATCATTATCAAGTGTTGGTGGGGACATCGAACAATTTTAATTCTCATACACTCTTGCTGGAATTGTAAAATGGTACCACTATGTTGTAAAACAATTCTTCTGTTCCTTATAAAGGCAAATATTCATTTACCACATGGCCTAGCAATTCCACTCTCAGATATTTACCCAAGAGAAACAAAAACATACATCCACAGAAAGACTTGCATGCAACGGTTCATAGCAACATAATTCATAGTAGCTCCAAACTAGAAAGAACCCGAATGCCCATAAGCTGTTAAACTGATAAAATCTTAGTTATATTCACACAATAGTAAAAAAAGACCTTATGCTGAGCAAAAGAAGCCAAACACCAAGGAGTATATTCTACGAGATTCTATTTACATGAAGTTCTAGAATACAATTATGTGTTACTTAAGAACAGAGAAACGTGAGAAATGAGTTGTTAGGTGATTTCATTATCATGTAAACATCATAGTGTGTGCTTACCCAAACCTGGATGTCATAGCCTACTACACACGCAGGCTACATGGTATAGCCTATTGCTCCTAGGCTACAAACCTGTACAGCATGTTACTGCACTGAATACTGTAGGCAATTGGAACACAATGGTGTTTGTGTATCTCAACATCTAAACATAGAAAAGGTACAGTAAAAATATGTTATAAAAGATAAAAAAATAGTACACTTGAACAAGTCACTTATCATGAATAGAGCTTGTAGGATTAGAAGTTGTCCTCAATGAGTCAGTGAGTGAGTGTAAAGGCCTAGGACATTACTACACTCTACTGTAGACTTTGTGAGCATTTTACACTCAGGCTACACTAAATGTATTTTAAAAATTGTTCTTTCTTCAATAATACATTAACCTCAGCTTAGCAAAACTTTTTTACTTTGCAAATGTTTTAACTTTTTGAGTCTTCTGTAATAACGCTAAGCTTAAAACAGAAACACATTGTATAGCTGTACAAAAATATTTTCTTTCTTTATATCCTTATTCTATAATTGTTTTCTAATTTTTAATTTTTTCACTTTTTTTTTTTTTTTTTTTTTTACTTTTTAAACTTTTTTGCTAAATCTAAGACACAAACACACACATTAGCCCAGGCCTACCCAGGGACAGGATCATCCATATCACTGTCTTCCACCACTACAACTTGTCCCATTGGGAGGTCTTCAGGGGCAATAGTACCAGAGAGCTGTCATATCCTAGGATAACAATGCCTTCTTCTGGAACATCTCCTAAAGGACCTGCCTGAGGCTGTTTTAAAGTTAACTTTTTTTTCGTAAGGAGAAGAAGCACATGCGAAAATAATAAGTATAAGACAGTAAAAATATATAAACCAATAACATAGTTGTTTAATATCATTACTAAGTATTATGTATTGTACATAATTGTACATGGTTTTCTTTCATAGGACTGGGCAGAGCAGTAAGTTGGTTTACACTAGCATCACCACAAACACGTGTGTAATACATTATGCTAAAATGTTAAGATAGCGATGACATCACTAGAAATTTTTCAGCTTCATTATAATCTTATGGGTCCACTGTTGTATACATGGTCTGTTGTTGATCGAGACATCATTATGTGGTACATGACTATATATAAAACAAATCTATAGTTAAAAAAAAGGAAAAAAAATCAGTGGTTGCCTAGGGCAGAGATCAGGGAGGTGTTGGAGATTGTCTATAAATGAGCACAAAGGAAATGTTTCAACCTTAATTGGGGTGGTGGTTTCATGGGTTGCATTTGTCAAACCTCATCAATATGTACACTTAAAATGTGTATTTTCTTGTATATAAATTATACTTCAATAAGGAAAGATTTTAGAAATTTTCATAAATGAAAAATGATACCCTCATTGAAAGAAGATCTGTCTCAATAAAATAAATCAACAAAATAAGTCACTGATGTTAAAATGATATCCAAGAATCAAGCTTCTATTCTAACAACCCAATTCAACCCTCCGACTAGGGAAGTACTTATTGCATAAAGATGGATGTGCAATAGCTCCAATCTTGGCTATTACTCCCATGGATGGTAACTTCACTTTTCCCAGTGGGAGCTATTACCAGATGGGAGCCACAGACAGACAGAGAACCTCTTTTCTGTCCGCATATATCCTCTATTAAAAATAACTCCATGAATTTGATGGCCAGAGAGTATGAATTCTATCAAAAGAAAAATCATAGGACAAAATACCTGAAGTAAAAAGAAGACCTACTACAATAAATTAGACTGTTATCAATTCTAATTAGCTCAATCAGATCCCCAATCTAATTAGAACTCACTTGGAACCACCCCAGCTTTGAAAAGTTGCCCTAGGTCTTGGCCTGGGCACAAGTGCTGTTTGCCACCTGCCTGATCTGTTGGCTCCGATCGAGGCCGTGGGGCATCAGAGCTTGGCATGAAGCTGGTCACTTTAGGCACCGAAACCTCTTAATCACTCACTTGCTAATTATAATTACTCTTTGCTAAAACCTTATCTATTCCTGACTCACGGGCTGTTCTCACTTAAGTTTAAACTTCTGGTATTCTTCCTGAACTGAGGATGGAGAAGGAACATCTTCACCGTACTCAGGTTCCGTGCACTTATAAAAGGAAAAACTCAAACTTAACAAAGATGGCAATATACAAAATGATTATTTTCCTATCAGAGAAAAGCTCCTTTAGGGGGGACTCTCTGTGATTACCCCAACTCTCTCGGGTGTGTGCATTTAAATTTTTTAAACTATAAAATATATGTAATGAAAAATTTACCATTATAACCATTTTAAGTGTACAATTCAGTGCCATTAAGTACATTCACAATGTTGTGCAACTATCACTACTATCCATTTCCAGAACTTCATCATTCCAAGCTATCTCTCTTTTAATGAATAATATTATCAATATTGATCTCCTTGCTTAAAACCCTATAATTTCTGAATAAGTTATTTACTGTCTACAATTAACTGGTTTTAAAAGAGAGTTAACCATCAGGCCTCCTTCCCATCTTTTTTTCTTTCTAGAACCTTGAAAATATTTTGAACATACAGAACTAAACCATTTTAAGCAGTTGCTCAGAATAGCAATTTACTCACAGAGAAATTATGGCACAAGGGGTGTGACATTCTCCCATGATTCAGGGGATGAAGTTTCAGAACAGATCTAGAGAGGAGTTGAGTTTCTCCCTACTGAACTCTGCCTTTATTTCAGGAAGTTGTCACTGCGTAACTTGTGGTGAATCATCAAGCTAGAATAGCAGGCGTGGCAGTTTGGATTTTCTTAGACATAGACAAACCAAGAAAAAACTGGTAAAATCCACACTGTATGCTCACTAATGTTTACCTTTAAAATTATTTTAAATATAATAAATTAGTGAAAATTGGTAAATAATTAGGTTAGCCATGCAATTTCACGTAAAGCAAGTGGGAACAAATATAGATGTCTGTGAAAGTTTTCTAACTTTTGCTTTATGTATCCTACTTCTAGCAACAGGTTGTTCTAGTCATTTTAAAAAGAACTCTGGCCTTATCTATCCCAGATTAATCACAGTTTTAAAATAAATACATCTCAAGGTTGAAAATGTCCCATTTAGCACTTTCTTGTTCTTACTGAAAATCAGAAACATTTAAATCAGAAACCTAAATTGTCTAGCTTTTTTGTTTCTTGCCTGCTAAACTAATTCATTTCTGCCTAGGCTTCTACTTAAAGTTCTGCTCTATTTGGCTACTTGCTCCTTCCTTCATTCTAAGTTTCCAAGCTGCTTTTTAAACTAAAGGCAAGTCTGTCCTCGGCTGTTTTAAAAATTCTCGCAGGACTGCTTTTTTTTCAGTGAATGAAAAATCTTTATTTGACATTTTAAAGATTGATTACTTAAAGGAGCCATATTGCACTATTTTGTATCAAAGACAACCTTGGCTTGAATTAAATGACAGAAGAAGATATCTACACCCAGTGTATACTGGATTTACTTACTTTATAACTCACTTTATTCTAAAATGATGTAAAAGTAATATAAAACATAAATTAAACAAGCATATAACAGGTTTCTCCTCCTAAACCCATGAATCATAGTATTCCCCTAAATTAACCACATCCTACCATTCCTTCGCAGCTTAACAGGTCCCTTATAAAGTTTTTTCTGACTAATCCAGCTTGCAAAGGTCTCTTCTTTCCCTGAATACCTCCAGGAGTCACACTGGCTCTTTGCCCATTAAACCATCTTCACACTTTTCCCAAAGACATCTGATTATATCATTCCCCTGCTCCAAAGCCTATAATGCCTCTCCTGTGCCTTGACAAAAATTCTAAAATCTTTAACAGAACAATTAAAGACCCTTATAATCTGGCCCCTATCTTCTTTTCTGGTCTCAAAACCCACACTGGACTATGAGGACTATTCTCTAGTGACACCATATAGCTGAGTCCTTAAATACATCATATCATTTCATACCTCTGTGTATTGGCCCATGTTTCTTCTAACTGGAATGTCGTGTTTCCTTTTTATTGCTTGATGAATGTCTATGCATCTTTTAATACCTTGTCAAAAGTCACTTCCTTTGTGAAAACGTCTCTGACCCTCCATAGGCCAAAGTAATATATTATGAAGTTGTTATAATTAAAAGAGTATGGTGCTGACACAGAAATAAACAAATATATGAATGAAACATAACAGAGCTCCAAAACAGATACATATATACCTGAGAATTTAATGTATGGTAAAGCAGGAATTTCAATTAAATAATGATGGAACAATTGGCCATTTAGGGAAAAAAATAGCAAAAATGATCCATACCACATACCATTAAAAAAAACCAACTTGTTTTCAAAATAAATCATAAAATACCGTTGCATAAACATAGAACTCAATATACCATGTGTATGACTTTTTAGTGAGGAGACAATCTTTAAAAAGAAGTAAACAAAATAGTTCAATAAAAAGATTGCTAATTTTTTTAATTGACAAATAATAATTGTACATATATATAGGATACAGAATGATATTTTGCTACACACAACATGCAATGATTAAGTCAGAGTATTTAGCATATGCATCACCTCAAACTTTTATCATTTCTTTGTGCTGGGAACATTCAAAATCTTTTCTTCTAGCTTTTGAAAATATAAAATAAATTACTGTTAACTGTAGTCACCCTATAGTGCCAAAGAACACTAGAATTTATTATTCTATCTAGCTGTAATTATATATCCTCCTCCTATTCACCCCTACCCGGAATCCATACCAGCTTCTAGTAACCACTATTCTACTCTCTACTTCCATGAAATCAACTATTTTAGCTTCCACATGAGTGAGAACAAGCAGTATTTATCTTTCTGCACCTGGCTTATTTCACTTAACATAATTATCTCCAGTTTCATCTAAGATGCTACAAATGACAGGATTTCATTCTTTTTTATGACTGGATAGTATTCCATTGTGTATATGGACCACATTTTCTTTATCCATTCATCTGCTGATGGACACTTAGGTTGATTCTGTGTCTTGGCTATAGTAAATTTTGCTACAATAAACATAGGGGTACAGATGTCTCTTCAATATACTAATTTCCTTGCATTTCAATATATTAATACATCAAGTAGTGGTATTGCTGGATCATATGATAGTTTTATTTTCAGTTTTTTTGAGGAACCTACACACTGTTCTCCAAAATGGTTTTACTAATTTAGATCTCCAAAAACAGTGTATTGAATTCTCTTTTCTCCATATCTTCACCAGCATTTATTCTTTGTGTCTTTTTGATCATAGCCATTCTACTAATAACTGGAGTGAGATGATATCTCACTGTGGTTTTGCTTTGCATTTCCTTAATGATTAGTGATGCTGATCATTTTTTCATAGACTTGTTGGCCAATTGCATGTCTTCTTTTAAGAAATATCCAATCAGATCATTAACCCATTTCTTAATCAGATTTTTTTTTTTTGCTGTGGTTTGAGTTCCTTGTTTCATATTTTGCATATTAATCACTTGTTGGATGAGTAGTTTGCAAATATTTTCTCTTATTCTGCAGGTTGTTTTGTCCTCTATTGATTGTTTCCTCTGCTGTGCAGAAGCTTAAAAGTTTGGCATAATCCCTTTTATCTATTTTTGCTTCTGTTGCCTGTGCTTTTGAGGTCTTATCCATAAGAGCTTTTCCCAAATCAATGTCCTGAAGTGTTTCTTCTATGTTTTCTTTTATTAGTTTTATAGTTTTGGGTCTTAAATTTAAGTTTTTAATCTAATTTGAGTTGATATTTGTATAAGGGGAGAGATAGGGGTCTAGTTAAATTCTTCCACATATTGATATCCAGTTTTCCCAGTACCATTTATAGAAGAGATTTTCCTTTCCCCAGTGCACATTCTTGGCAACTTTGTTGAAAATCATTTGGCTGTAAATACATGGACTTACTTCTGGGTTCTCTATTCTGTCCCATCAGTCTGTTTTTATACCAGTACCATGCTGTTTTGGTTACTAAAGATTTGTAGTATATTTTGAAGGTAAGTAGTATGATGTTGTCTACTTTGTTCTTTTTGCTCAGGATTGCTTTGGCTACTCAGGGTCTTTTGTGGCTCCATACAAATTTTAGGATTGTTTTCCTATTTCTGTGAGGAATGTCATAGGTATTTTGATAGGGATTACTTTGAATCTGTAGATTGTTTGGGATAGTATAGTCATTTTAACAATATTAATTCTTCCAATCCATGAACATGAAATGACTTTTCATTTATTTCGTCTTCTTCAATTTCTTTTATCAGTGTTTTGAAGTTTTTACTGTAGAGATCTTTCACCTTCTTGGTTAAATTTATTCCTAGGTGTTTTATGTTTTTTGTAGCTATTGTAGATGAGATTGCTTTCTTGGCTTATTTTTCAGCTAGTTTATTACTGGTGTATAGAAATTCTATTGATTTTTGTATGTTGATATTATATCCTGCAACTTTACTGAATTTATTAGTTCTGAGAGTTTTTTGGTAGAATCTTTAGGTTTTTCTATATATAAGATCATGTCATCTGCAAACTGAGACAATTTGGTTTACTCCCTTCCAATTTGGATTCCCTTTATTTCTTTTTCTTGTTTAATTGCTCTGTCAAGGACTGCCATTAATATGTTGAATGAGAGTGGTGAAAGTAGGTATCTTTGTCTTGTTCCAGTTCTTAGAGGAAATGCCTTCAACTTTTCATTGTTCAGTCTGATGTTAGCTGTGGGTTTGTCATTTATGGCCTTTATTGTGTTGAGGTACATTTCTTCTATGCCTAATTTGTTGACAGTGTTTATCATGAGGAGATGTTAAAAGTTATCCAATGCTTTTTCTGTACCTATTAAGATGATATGTTTTTTGTTTTTTATTCTGTTGATGTGATGTATTATATTTATTGATTTGCATATGTTAAACCACCCATGTGAGCCTTTTAAAAATCATATATGATTATGGTATATAATCTCTTTGATGTGCTGTTGGATTTGATTTACTAGTATGTTGTTGAGGATTTTTACCTCTATGTTCATTGAGAATATTGGCCTGTAGGTTTCTTTTCTTGTTGTGTCCTTGTCTGGTTTTGGCATAAAGGTAATGATGGCCTTGTAGAATGGAAGTTTGGAAGAATCTCTGCCTTCAATTTTTTGGAAAAATTTGAGAAGAATAGGATGTTAGTCATTCTTCAAAAGTTTGGTAGAGTTAAGCAGTGAAGCCATCTGATCTTGAGCTTTTATTTGTTGGGAGACTTTATTACTGATTCAATCTTCTTACTCATTATTTGTGTATTCTGGTTTTCTATTTCTTCCAGGTTCAATCTTGGTAGGCTGTATGTGTCCAGAAACTTGTTCCATTTCCTCTAGGTATTCCAATTTGTTGGCATATCATTGTACATAATAGTCTCTAAGGATGCTTTGTATTTCTGTGGTATCGGTTTTAATGTGTCCTTTTTCAGGTTTGATTTTATTTATTTGGGTTGTCTCTCTTTTTTTCTTAGTCTAGCTAATGCTTTTAAAATTTTTCTTATCTTTTCAAAGACCACCTTTCTGTGTCATTGGTATTCTGCATGTTTTTTTAAGTGTCTATTTTATTTATTTCTGCTCTGATTGTAATTATATATCTCCTTCCAGTAATTTTGGGCTTTTTTTAATTGCTTTTCTTATTCCTCGAGGTGCACCATTAGGTTGTTTATTTGAAATCTTTCTACTTTTCTGATGTGTTTATTGACATAAACTTCCCTTTTAGTACTACTCTTTCTGTATGCCATAGGTTTTGGTGTGTTATATTTCTATTTTTATTGTTTCAAGAAATTTTTTATTTCCTTCTTAACTTCTTCATTGACCCAATGTTTGTTCAGGAGCATATGGTTTAATTTCCATGTATTTGTACAGTTTCCAAAGATCCTCTTGTTATTGATTTCTAGTTTTATTCCATTGTGATATAAATGGAATCTATACCATTTATAGACTGGTATCTTTATTTGTATCATTTATAGATTGGTATCTTTTCAGAAGAAAAGATACTCGATATGATTTTGGTTTCTAAAAATTTTCGAGACTTGTGGCTTAACATATGGTCTATCCTGGAGAATGTGCCATGTGCTGATGAAAAGAATGTGTATTCTGTAGCTGTTAGGTGAAATGTTCCATAAACATCTGTTAGGTCCATTTGATCTATAGTGTAGTTTAAGACTGATGTTTCTTTGTTGATTTTCTGTCTATATGATCTGTTCAGTGCTGAAAGTGAGGTACTAAAGTCCCCAACTATTATTGTATTGGGGTCTGGCTCTCACTTAAAGTTCTAATAATATTTGCTTTATACATCTGGGTGCTCTAGTGTTAAAAGCATAGATATTTATAATTGTTATATCATCTTGCTGAATTGATCCTTTTTCATTGTATAATGACCTTCTCTGTCTCTTTTTACAGTTTTTCACTTAATGTCTATTTTATCTGATATAAGCATAGCTATTCCTACTTGCTTTTGGTTTTCATTAGCATGAATATCTTTTTCCATCCCTTTGCTTTCAGTCTATGTGTGGCTTTACAGGTAAAGTGATTTTCTTGTAGGTAGCATATAGTTGGATTGTGTTTTTTTGGTTTGTTTGGTTTTGCTTAATCCATTCATCCAGTCTATATCTTTCAATTGGAGAATTTAATGCATTTCTATCGGTGTTATTATCGATAGGTGAGGGCTTATGCCTGTCATTTTATTAATTATTTTCTGGTTATGTTTTTACTTCTTTTGTTCCTTTCTTTCTTATTATCTTTGTGGCTTGGTGGTTTTCTGTAGTGATATGGTTTGATTCCATTTTCCCTCTCAAATGTGTATCTGCCCTATCAGCAAATTTTATTATTTCACATGCTTTCATGACAGTAGTTATCGTTCTTTCACTGTCAGATCTAGGAGTCTCTTAAACATTTCTTGTAAGGCTGGTCTAGTGGTGATGAATTCCCTCCGTTTTTGCTTGTCTAGGAAAAACTTCATTTCTTCTTCATTTAGGAAGGATAGATTTAAATGCTAGATATAGAATTTCTGGCTGACAGATTTTTTTTTCCTTTTGACATTTTGAATATATCATTCCATTCTCTTTTGGCCTGTAAGGTTTCTGCTGAGAAATCTGCTGATGGCATGTTGGGGCTTTCCTTATAAGTGACTTTATGCTTTTCTCTTTCTGTTTTTATAATTCTCTCTTTGTTTTTGACTGTTGACAGTTTGACTAAATGTGCCTTGGAGAGGATCTTTTTGGGTTGAATCTATTTGGGGATTTTTGAGCTTCCTGGACCTGGATATCCATATTGTTTCTAAGGCTTGGGGAGTTTTCAGCTATTATTTCAATAAATAGGTTTTCTATGTCTGTTCCCATGTCTTCTATTTCTAGACTTCTCATAATATGAATATTTGTTCCCTTAATAGTACCCCATATGTAGGCTTTTTAAATTATTTTTTATTCATTTTATTTTTGTCTAACTGGATTATTTTAAAAGACCTGTGTTCATGTCAGAAATTCTTTCTTCAGGGTGCCATGTAGGCTGATTCTTGGTCACTGGGAGGCGTGCATGGTGTGCAGTGGGTCTGCTGCTGTAGGGAATTGGATTGCCAGTGGTTGTGAGCCAGGAGGACCTTTTTCTGGTCCTCAGGGGGCAGGGTCACTGGTGGTGGCAGGCCAGATAGGCTGGTCATCAGTCCTGGGGAGATTGCATAGCACACAGGAACTTTGCTGTTGGTAGAGGAAGGGTCAGCAGCAGTGGTGGGGGCCAGCTGGGCCAGTCATTTGTCACTGGGGAGCTTGTGTGGTACACAGTAGTTTTGCTGCTGCAGAGGGCGGGATCAGTGTCAGCAGTGGGCACCTGGTAGGCTGGCTCTCAGTCCCTAGGGAATGCACACTTGAGCTCCCTCAGTCCTGTGGGCAGGCTTCCCACTGTGCAAGACCAACTTTTCCTTGAGGTGTAGAATGCCACATGGGCTTGTGTGCCAGAATCTTGGATATACTGCTGGGTCCAGCTGGGGTTGTGGTACTACAGCTTTCTGTGTGGGCATAATGGAATAATGGAGGGGCTACAGGGATGTGGAGATTCAGAGGTTACTGCACCTGTGCTCTGGTAGTGGTTTCCCTCTCAAAGTGGTGCCATGCTATAGTATCCTGGGACCCAGGGGTTGGGGGAAGGACCCAGCATGAAGTCCTTCCCTGGAGCAATGCAGTTATATGGACTCCAGGCAGTTCCCTATACTTGGCTGACAGCCTGTGAGGACTGTGGGGCTCTCCTTTAGCTAGGATTGCAGGCATCCACAATTACAGTAGGGACCGCTGGTGTCTCCTGCTTAACTTTTTCCTAAAATAAGGAGTCTTTCTTGCCTCTAACTGCTCCTGGCTGGGTACTTCACTTCATTCTCTATCCAGCTGTCTCAAGTTTTGTGTCTTAAAGGGTCTTTGTCATTTCCTTGCTGATTTCTAGTGTTCTCTCTTAGACATTCTACTTGACTTGAAGTTATCTATTTGTTGTTTTGGTCCTTTGTGGAAGAGACAAGCATTGGGCACTTCTAGTCAAACATCTGATGATGTATCAAGATTGCTAAATTTAACTTCATCAAAATTAAAAACTTCTCTATGAAAAGATACTCTAAACAACCTTAAACAAAAAGCAGTAGACTAGGTATAATTATTAAATATTTGAATTATTTGCAATATACCAGACAAGATATTAATATCCAGAATATATAAAGAACTCTTGAAATTTAATTAAAAAAGAAAAAATTCCCTAATAGAAACATGGACTAAAAATATATATAAAAAAATTTAGTCCACAAGATAGGATATACAAATGTCCAATAAATGTATAAAAATATGATCGTTCTTAAGTAAATAGGGAAATGCCAAAAGAACAGCAATGAAATACTATTTTAAATCATCAGACTGGCAAATAACAAATTGGCTTTCTGATAACATATGTTAATGGGGTGTGATAAAACAAATACCATAATACATCTGTAGTGGTACAATCAATTAGAATAGTCACTTTGGAAGGCAATTAGACATCAACAATTAAAATGAAATCAATGTTCATGTCCTATAAAATCCAGCGATTCTATTTCACAGTATATAACTAGAAAAAAACTACATATATGAAAATTTCCACTGCAGCACTATATGCAATAGTGATGAACTGGAAAAAACCCTAAATAAATATCAATAGGAGGATGAAATGAACTAACTGCAGTATATCCATACTATGGAACACTATGCAGTAATTTATAAGGATAAGGTACCAATAAAGCATAGTGTTGAATGAACAAAAGCAAACTTGCAGATACGTTTGTTCAGGAGAATACTGATTTCATAAAAAACAAGAAACAAATTAATATTATGTGTTTTCTACAAATATATAGCTATGCATATAAATGCTCTGAAAAAAAATCTGGTTTAAGGGGATGCTAACCTTAATTATAATATACTTATATGCTATTTATATAATTAAGAATTAAAAACAAAGTAGAAGAAATAGGTTGGATTTACTTATATTTAAACATTATTTACTATGGAGTTGTTTTTACCAAGACTAAAAGGCCATTTCCTAAATCTTACAGTTTATATTTGACTATTCAAGGTATGAACAATGCCAAAGACACTACACCCATTATCTCATTTGTTTCCTTAACAACCAGGGCCAGAATTAGGGAGAGGCAAGTATGGCTAAGTCAACCAAGTATAGGGTTGGATCTTATCTTTATTTGAAGAATTAATCTTTTCTTCATCATGGATTTCTGCATTAAATTTTATTTTTAAAAAGACTGTCATAAAATATCATTAGTTTAGATAACTGAATCTTTTGGTGCCCCCTAAATTTTGCACCCAAGATGAATGTCCCACATACTCCTCCATAGTGCAAACCATCTGTAACAAACATTGAGTATGGCATTATTACAACATCCATTTTACAGGTGAGAAAGTCTAAGGCCACACAGCTAGAAAGTAAATAATAGAACCAGAATTCAAATCCGGGTCCATTAGACTCAAAGCCATATTTATCATCTCTCAAACAATTTTATTTGGTTTCATTAATTCAGTAGACCTATGCTCATTCCCAATGACAATGTGCTTTATGTATCTTCCATGTAGCTGTGCTCCACACCCTGTTAGGCAATTTAATCTTTGCCTTGCCACACAATTTGTGGGAGTGCTCTGTATTTTGTATTAGTCACCATCTGTCAGTGAAATGTGAAAAAAAACTCATCAGAAATAAGATATGAATTATGTAGGCCTGAGTGGTTTGATCCATATTCTTCAAGAAAAGAATTATAAACTTATATAGACTCAAATGCAGATTTATTGGTTTCACCTTATTTTGACAAAGTGGTACTTAAAAGGTAAATCAATGATTGCTCGTTGTAAATTATCACGCCTATTTTGGGCAACAATCAATGAACATGTATTTATTGAACACTGACTTAACTCTCTTCTCAGTTCTTAACCAGGAGCAGTAAAACCCCCACAGGAGAATTTGGAAACGTGTGTGAAAGTTTTAGTTGTCTAGTAATATATTCAAAGGAGGGAGAAATTATTTCTCTGAGGATAGTTGAGTGAGAGGATTTGGAGAATCAGGAAAGATTTCATAGAGGAGGTTACACTGTAGGTAAGTCTTTTGCATATTTCAGTAAGAGGAGAAAGACATTCCAGGCAGAGGGAAGAACTTCAGAAAATAACAAAAACAACTCACATGAATTGACTACTCACCATGTGCCAGGCACTGTTATAAGTGTTCTGTAGGTTTATTATTATTATTTTATAGCATAAACTTAATGTGTATAGCATGATGTTTTGGTAGACGTACACATAGTGAAATGATTAGTACAGGTAAGCAATTTTAACATATCCATTATTTCACATATTTTCCTTTCTTGTGATAAGGGACCTAAAATCTACTCTCTTAGAAAGTTTCCAGTATACGATATGAAAATATTAATTATTAATATAGTCATCATGCTGTACTTTAGATATCTAGATTTATTTACTGTGTATAACTGCTACTTTGTAACCTTTAACCTACGTCTCCCCATTTCCCCACCTCCTTCTAGTAAATGCTGTCCTATTCTCTGGTTCTATGTATTTGACTTTTAAAAAAATTTTCAGATTCCTCATATAAGAGAGATCATGCAGTATTTTTCATTTTGTATCTGGTTTATTTCACTTAATATAATATCCTCCAGCTTCATCCATGTTGTTTCAAATAGCATGATCTCCTTTTTTTTAAAGCTAAATAATATTCTCACATATATATGGATATGTATGGAGATACACATATATACATATTTATTGAACCATCTGTCAATGGACATTTAGTTTGCTTCCTATTGTGAATAATGCTGCAATGAACATGGGAGTACAGATATCTCTATGAGGTGCTGATTTCATTTCCTGGGGTGTATACCCAGAAGAGGGATTGGTGGGTCATATGTTAATTCTATTTTTAATTTTTTGAGAAACCTCTATATTGTTTTCTGTAATGGTTGTACCAATTTCCATTCCCATTAACAGTGTACAAGCATTCCCTTTTCTCCACACCTCTGCCAACTCTTGCTATCCTGTCTTTTTGATATTAGCCATCCTAACAGGTATGAGGTGATATCTCATTGTACTTTTAATTTACATTTTACTAATGATTAGTGATGTTGAGCATTTTTTCATATATATGTTGGTCATTTTTATGTCTTCTTTGGAGAAATGCCTATTCAGATCCTTTGCCCATTTTTAAATCAGGTTATTTGTTTTTTTGTTTTGTTTTGTTTTGTTTTGCTATAGAGTTGTGTGACTGACTTACATGTTTTGGATATTAACCCCTTATGAGATATATGGTTCATAAATATTTTCTCCTAATTTGTAGGCTGTCTTCTCATTTTATATATCGTTTCCTTTCCTGTATGGAAGTTTTTTGGTTGATATGGTCCCGTTTATTTATTTTTGATTTTGTTGCCTGAACTTTTGGTGTCCTATTCAAAAAGTCATTGCCACAGTCAATATCAAAGGGCTTTTTTCCTATATTTTCTTCTAGGAGTTTTATAGTTTCAGGTCTTATATTGAGGTTTTTAATCCATTCTGAGTCGAATTTTGTGTATGGTGTGAGATAAAGGTCCAGTTCATTAATGCCTCACTTTTAACAATGGATAGATCATCCAGACAGCAAATCAATTTTCTGGATGTAAACCTTGGACTTGAACTATATTTTAGGCCAAATGGACCTAATAGGCATATAGATGACATTTCATCCAACAGCATTGGAATATACATTCTTCTGAAGCACACATGGAACATTCTCTAGAATGTTAGGACACATAACAAGTTTTAACAAATTTAAGAAGATTGAAATCATATTGAGTATGTTTTCTGACCATAATAGTATGAAACTAGAAATCAATAACAGGAGGAATAAGGGAAAATTCACAAATATGTGGAAATTAAACAAAATGTTCTTTAACAACCAATGAGTCAAAGAAGAAATCAAAAGGAAAATTAAAAAATATCTTGAGAGAAAAACAAAAATAAAAACATACTATAGTGTACCACATCACCATATCACAGTGGATAACAGACTTAAACCTAAGGCATGAAACTATAAGAACTCTAGAAGAAAATGTTGGAAAAACTCTTATAGACATTGGCCTAGGCAAAAAATTTATGAAGAAGACCCCAAAGGCAATCACAGCAAGAAGAAAAATAAGTAAATGGGACCTGATCAAATTAAAAAGCTTCTGCACAGCCAACAAAACTATCACGAGAGCAAACAGACAACCCACAGAATGGGAGAAAATATTTACATGCTACACATCCAATAAAGGGCTAATAACTAGAATCTATATAGAACTCAGGAAAATCAGCAAGAAAAAAATCAAACGATGCTATCAAAAAGTGGGCAAAGGACATGAACAGAAACTTTTCAAAAGAAGATAGACTAATGGCTAACGAATATATGAAAATATGCTCAACATCACTAATCATCAGGGAAATGCAAGTCAAAACCACAATGATATATCACTTAACTCCAGTCAGAATGGCTTTATCAAAAAATCCCAAAACAATAAATGTTGGCGTGGATGCGGAGAGATAGGAGCACTCATACACTGCTGGTGGGACTGAAAACAAGTACAACCTCTGTGGAAAGTAATATGGAGATACCTCAAAGAGATACAGTAGAACTACCATTCGATCTAGCAATCTCATTACTGGGCATCGACCCAAAGGAAGTAAAGACATTCTATAAAAAAGACATCTATACTGGCATGTTTATAGCAGCACAACTCACAATTGCAAAGATGTGGAAACAACCCAAGAGCCTATCAATACATGAGTGGATTAATAAAATGTGGTATATGTATACCATGGAGTTCTACTCAGCCACAAAAAACAATGGTGATCCTCTTGTATTATCCTGGATAAAGCTGGAGCCCATTCTACTAAGTAAAGTATCACAATAATGGAAAAACAAGCACCACATATACTCACCAAATTGGTATTAACTGATCAATAGTTAAGTGCATATACAGTAGAAACATTCATTGGGTGTTGGGCAGATGGGAGGGGGGAGGAAGAGATGGGTATATACACACCTAATGGGTGTGGTGTGCACTGTCTTGGGGAGGACATGTTTGAAGCTCTGACTTGGGTGGGGCAAAGGCAATATATGTAACCTAAACATTTGTACCCCTGTAATATGCTAAAATAAAAAAAATAATAAACAAAAACAAAAAAATGACGGAAAATTTTCCACATGTCATAAAACCTACAGTTATCATATTGATGAATACTAGTGCTCAAAAGACACTGAAAGGAAGGTAATAAAAAAGACATAATCTTCAGAAATTATGCAAGCCAGAATATGGTAGAGAGTAATATTTAAGAAACTGATAAAAAGACTATCAACCTAGAATTTCATAGTGAGAAAAATGGTAAATATTTGGGTAAATATATAGAATTTTCTTTTCTATTTAATTTCTTTTGAAGATCATTATCTGTACAAAGCAGGAAAAAAACCAATAACATATCAAATAAGGTTTTAATAAAACTAAACACAAGTATGTGCTAACCTCAAGAAACATACATTAAATGTAAAGAAACAAATAGCTTAAAAATAAAAAGATGGAAAAAGATACCATAAAACACAAATTAAAAGAAAGCTGGAATGAATATATTAATAGCACACAAAGTAGATTTCAGATCAAGGAATATTATCTGGATAAAGGAGAATATTTCATAATAATAACACAATCATTTCACCAAGAGAAGATGTAACAATCCTAAACCTTCACTCACCAAATAATAGAGCTACAAAACGCACAAGGCAAAACTAACAGAACTGAAAAGATAAACAGACAAATCCGCCATTATAGATGGAATTTCACTCTCTTCTCTCAAAAAATTGATAGAACAAGTAGATGGAAAATCAAGAAAGGATATAGAAGACTTGAACAACATAGATGACTAACTTGGTCCAATTGATATTTAAAGAATCTTCCACACAACAGGAGCTTCTTTTCAAGTGCAGATGAAACATTCACCAGAATGGCCCATGTTTGGAAATTTAACAACATACTTGTAAGAAATCACAAGACAAATTAGAGAATATCTTGACCTGAATGAAAATGAAAAACAACATATCAAAGTTTGTTCAATGTGAAAAAAACAGTACTTAGAGGAAAACATATATGTTAAAATGTTTATATTATAAAAGTAGAAATTTCTCAAATTCGTGACTTAAGCTTCCACTTTGAGAAACTAGTAAAAGAAGAAGAAAGTAAACCCAAAGTAAGCACAAGGAATTAAAGAATGAAGAACAGAAATAAATGAAATAGAAATAGAAAAAATCAATTAAAAAAACCTCATTTCTTTGAAAAGATCAATGTAATTCATAAAACTCTGTACACACTAAAAAGGAAATAATAAAAGAAGGAACATATCATTTATATCAGGTAAGAAAGAGGAGATATCACTACATAGATAACAGGCATTAAATGGATAATTAGGGGATATTATTGACGACTTTGTGCTAATAAAATACAACAACTTAGATGAAATAGTGAAATTCTTTGAAAGATGCAAAGAAGGCTTACATAGAAAAAGTAGATAACCTGAGTTCCTGACATCAATTAAAGAGATTAATTTTTAGTTAAAATCTTTTCAAAGAGAAAACTTTGACCCAGATGTCAGCACTGGTTAATTTTCCCTAATACTTAAGGAAAAAATAATACCGATTATGTACAAATTCTTTCAAAAAATAGAAGAGAAAGGAGAACTTCCCAACTCATTTTATGAGGTCTATATCACTGAATTCCAAAACCAGGTAAAGACATTATAAGAAATGAAAAGTACATGTCAATATTGCTTATGATCACAGACACATAGATTCAAAATGACTAAAAAAAGTATTAAAAGGATTATATCTCATGACCAAGTGGGATTTATCCCATGCAGTATTATTGTAACATTGTGAAAATCAATGAATAATTCAGTATATGAACAAATCAAAATAGAAAAAAAATATGATCATATCAATAGATGTATAAAGGCATTTTACAAAATTTAATACCCTAATGAAAACAAAAATCTTAGCAAAGCACAGAACTTCCTTAGCCTGATAAATAGCATCTATGAAAAGTCTATAGCTAACATCATACTTAACAGTAAAAGACTAAAGGCTTTCCCTCTAAGAAATCATATTTTTGATAGAATAAAAAATAAATATGAAATAATTAGGGATATACTTAACAAAATGTGTTAGTATATATACTGAAAACTACAAAACACTGTTCAGAGCAATGAAAGAATATCCAAATAAATGGAGAAATATACCTTGTTCTTGGAATGGAAAACCTAATACTGTTAACATATCAGTTCTCCCCATATTGATCTATAGATTCAATGCAATTCCACTCAATTTCTAGTAGGCTTTTTCTTGTAGAAATTGACAAGCTGATTCTAGAATTTGTGTGAAATGCAAAGGACTTAGAGGAGCAAAAACAATTTCGAAAAGAATAAAATTGGAAGACTTAAAATACCAGATTTTAAGACATATTATAAAGTTATAGTATTCAAGATGATGTGGTATTCATGTGAAGACAATATTGATTATAGTGATGGTTACACAATTGACCATTACCAGAACTTATCTGAGTTTATATTTAAAATGGGTAAATTTTATTGTATGTAAATTATCCCTCAGAGAAGCTGGGGTAAAATTTGAAACAAATATGGCAGATGAAAGGGTTATACCCTTGGCAAATACAGATATAGTATAAATGAATGGTGAAAAGATTAACACCCAAATAAAAAATTGGCAAAGTACTTAAATGGATAACTCAAGAAAAAAATACAAATAGGCTATAAACTTAAATCTTAATTCAAATCAAAGAAATAAAATGATAATATATGAAATCCTATTTTCCCACCTAAAATATACATTCATATGTGTGTTCTAGATCTTGAATTATGTGGTGAGATAGACAATTTTATGTACTGCTTGTACAGTTGCAAATTTATACAACCTTTCTGGCAAGTAGTTCAACTATGTTATCAAGAGCCTCAAAAAGATATATGCTCATTGTGATCATAATATCCATATTTAGGACCCTATTCCCCCAAAATAGCAGAGATGTAGTTTAAACTTTATTTACAGTAATAGACATTATGTTAGTGAAAAATTAGACACAGTCCAAGAAAAGTGAAATGATTAAATAAATTATGGTATATCCAAGTGGTTAAAAAAAAATCACCCATGATCCAGTTTGCTTGTGAAGAATGCTTAAATATATGTAAAATGTCCATAAAAAATATTAAATAAAACAGGAATAAAAGATTATAATACAGTTAGACTTGAAGTTCATGATCTATATTTATAATTACATATGAAAACTGGCCAGAAATACACTGAAATATTAACAACAATTATCTTTAAGTGCTAGGATCACA
This sequence comes from Propithecus coquereli, assembly GCF_000956105.1. NCBI lineage: Eukaryota > Metazoa > Chordata > Mammalia > Primates > Indriidae > Propithecus > Propithecus coquereli. The sequence continues at coordinate 2,912,477 of NW_012134303.1, read as the reverse complement.
GATGATTTTTATTTTCGTCTTTATCATTCATGTACTTTAGAAATTTTTATAATCAATGTTTGTAAGTTTTATAATCAGCAAATAGATAACTGTTAACGTCATTCTTCAAGTACAGAAGTGAGCCAAATTTTTAATGGTACATTTTGGCTGTGCAAAAAGAAATTGCATGAGTGAAACAATGCAGCCAAGCCCAGAATAACTGTGTGCAGTTAATCCCCTTTATAGTTTGTCTACAGCAGATGGTACATCCCAGATTCTGGGTTAAGCCCTTGCTTCTAGGTTCTCTGCACTATGCCAGTTGATATGTATCCAGGGACTTTCAACTACTTCAGATATTAGTCTGAACAAAAACTAAGGAGAGTCCAAAGAAGGAAAAAACATCCCAGAATGCATTGCTAAACCAAATGTAAGTTATTTAGGATTATTCCCCCCGCCCTTTATATTATGTTACTCTTCTCCTTCCTACTTAGCAGCATGGAAAATTAAGACCTTTTTCTAAATTCGTTTTTTAAATTTCCATAAAATACTTCAAGTTGTACAAAATTGGCCCAGTGAGGCCTAGCAGAATTCATTCTAAAGTAATCAAATTAAAATGGTTGCCAAAGACTCTCCCTTTCAAGGTTATCCCAGGGATCCTTCCTCTGCCTTACTCTCTGAGCAGCCTTTCCTGGAGGAGCCTCAAGGTCTTAGTTTGATAATTCTTCGGTTTGACAGATTTGTTTGTCCTGTCCTGAAGCCATTAGGTACTTATGCTGTGAAATCTGTCTGCTGCTGGCTCTTCTCTTTCAGAATTCAGGCTATCCTGTTGTTGTTGTCAAAGATCCTGCATTAGCAGAATCCCCAGCTGTCCCTAGGGTTGGTGAGTCAAGGTGACTGCCCTGGGTCCCTTGTTAAGGGAAATGGGGACTATATACTGTTGGCAGCTGTACAGTGATTCAGCTGGTGGACACAAGGGAAGTGGCCTTTGCCAGAGTATGCCAAAAAAATACATGAGGCTCACTTAACATCAGTTCTTAGCCTTCCTCTTCCCACCAGCACTAAAGCATAAACACTGCCTAGGAATCTCTTTCTCCAAGTCTATTTCTTTATATATAACTGAGGCTGCCCATTTAAAAGCTCTTTTTCATTTATTTTAGCCTGATTTTACTGGATACAAATGTGGGATTTGGGGCAGGAAAGCACACAGGATGATTTGTCATTATTGCTCCATTGAATAGCTTTAACAATATCGTAGATTTATCTCCCAACACATCTATCGAGTGTAGAATATAAAGATGGTTTTACCTGAACAATTTACTTGCAGCAAATAAGTTGTAAAAGCAATCTGTGCTACAGTATTTCAAAGAGAGCGAGCAATATGGGTCCTGTTGGTTGGTGTGCATGGCAAGGCAAAAGAATAACTGGGGTCCACAGACAATCTTGGCCTCTTTGCTATCAATGTAATGGTCTGTTGGGACACCGCTACCATCCAAAATCATTTCTCTTGGGCTTAGGAGAGAGTCTGACATTTTATTTTACAGCATTTTTACCACCCTCTTGATGTTCTGAAGCAATATGGACTAATGGTTAAGATAGAGTCAGAATTGAATACTAGCTTCATGTCTTCATCCTTATGTGTTCTCGAGCAACTTAGTGTTCCTCTTTGAGCCTTAGTTCTTTATCTGTTATGTGAAGTAGTAATACCTATTGCACAGACTTATTGTGAAAAACAAATGTGCTAATGAATAGAAAACAATTAACTTAGTGTCTGTCTGTGGTAAAGTCTCAATGCTTATTAGTAATAGTAGTAGTGTAAATAGTAGTAGTAGTAGCAGAGTTACTGTTCTGTTGCTATTATCATTATTCTCAGCCTGATATTTCAGTGATCATTAAATACAGATTACTGGATGCTATGGTGGAGGCCAATTTGTTAATGTTTCCCTGGTGAAATAACAAAAGTAAATGTACTTGGTTACCTTTTTTTTTAAAGTTTAAGACATTTTTAAAACTTTTAACCATGGTTGATATTTAAATTTTTGTCTTCCTCATGCAAATTTATTTTACAGGTTGAAAAGTCATCTTAGGGTTGCATTTTTTTTTTTTTCTGAAAGTGAATCTAAATTCATTGGTATGACAAAACAGACATGAAAAGTTAGTTGCAGGAAAAAAAATTACTCTATTTTAGCACTGATATTCCCAAATACCAAGTGTAAATGTAAGTAGCCAGTAGAACTTTTTCCCACAATGGAAAGCTCATTCTCAAGACATATAAGCCAAGCAAAAGTCAGGCAGCTGGAAAATACCAAGAATCTACCTCTAATATTATTCCCAGAGGAGATGACTGAATACTTCAGTAGCTAGGGTTACTGCCCAATGGGATTCAATCCCTGATGAAGCACTCAATATGAAATGGATCTCAATTACAACATAGGCCCACAACATGGACCTCGAGGGCAAAACAGACTCACAATTTTAATCATTTATTCAACAAATATTTATTGATTACATGGCTCTAGAAAGGCATTAAGGCAAGGGTCCAGTCTACAGACATTGGAAATCACTGATAGATTTATGGTGTATCCTATTAATCCTAGTGATAGGAATAGTATTTTTTTTTTTTTTTTGAGACAGAGTCTCACTCTGTTGCCTGGGCTAGAGTGCTGTGGTGTCAGCCTAGCTCACAGCAACCTCAAACTCCTCCTGTGCTCAAGCGATCCTCCTGCCTCAGTCTCCCGAGTAGCTGGGACTACAGACATGCGCCACCATGCCTGGCTAATTTTTTCTGTATATTTTTAGTTGTCCAGCTAATTTCTTTCTATTTTCTTTTTAGTAGACATGGGGTCTTGCTCTTGCTTAGGCTGGTCTCGAACTCCTGAGCTTAAATGATCCACCCATCTCGGCCTCCCAGAGTGCTAGGATTACAGGCATGAGCCACCACGCCCAGCCGATAGGAATAGTATGAATTTGTCTGTTGCCTTGTCTTTTGTCATTGCTGTTGTTGTTGAGACAAAGTCTCACTCTGTTGCCCAGTAGAGTGTAGCGGGTAGAATGTAGTGGGTAGAGTGTAGTGGTTAGAGTGTAGTAGTAGAGTGTAGTGGGTAGAGTGTAGTGGTTAGAGTGAAGTAGTAGAGTGTAGTGGGTAGAGTGTAGTGGTAGAGTGTAGCGGGTAGAGTGTAGCGGGTAGAATGTAGTGGGTAGAGTGTAATGGGTAGAGTATAGTGGGTAGTGTAGTGGGTGTCACTGCAGCTCGCTGCAACCTCCAACTCCTGGGCTCTGAGGCTCTAAGTGATCCTCCTGCCTCAGCCTCCTGAGTAGCTGGGACTATGGGTGCACGCCACAACACCCAGCTGATTTTCTTTTTTTTGTTTTTGGTAGAAACTGGGTCTCACTCTTGCTCAGGATAGTCTCGAACTCCTGGAGCTCAAGCAATCCTCCTGCCTCGGCCTCCCAGAGTGCTAGGATTTCAGGTGTGAGCCACCGTGCCTGGCCGAATTTGTCTGATAAATATTAGTATTACAGTTGGGTCTCTATTCCCTTTGTAAATATTAGTGGTGCGCTTTCAAGGTGCCGACAGCTTTGAAAGCATCTCATCCCATGCTGAGCTCCAATATCACTTCCATCAGGATTTTCTTGGCTTTTCTGTCTCCTTACCCTTTACTATTTGGAATTTTAGGAGGTAAAAACTAAAAAAGAAAATATTCCAATCCCATTCAGGCAGACTGCATTTCTTCAAAAAAGTATTAGTCTCTGTGATTTAGAGTGATTTAAAGCATAATTAAAGGTACTTGTAGGAAAAAATGTCAAATGTAAATATTAAAATACTCAACCAAGCCCAGAAGGCATGGTCTTTGTCTTATATGACCCCTATGTTTGACATATCACTTAACCTTGAACATAGTAAGTGACCCCTCCCTCAGAAACTATAGTTTGTTTCACAAGCTACCCCCAGTGTCAGACAATCACATATATTTGTTGATCTATAAGCATGTGCATGGAAGCTGGTCAAAAGAATTTACAGCCTTTCTGCTATTACAAATAATTATAAAGTATGCATTGCACAAAGAAAGTGAAAATTTTCCTACAACTGGGAACATCTTGAACTCTTCAAGGCTCACATAACTTCAGAGCAATGGAAACCACATTTTTAACTGTGTCCTGGGTCCTACCACAGAATGGAAAATAGATGGGGTTTGGGGTGGGGGAAGTGGAGGAGTGTGGTCAGTAAGAGGGGAAACTATATATTCTGGCACTTTAAACTTCTTCAATACAGGATTCTGGGTGGGGTTGCTGTAGTAAGATTTGGTACATGCTTTCTCATGGATTAGTATAGTCTGGAAAATGTGCCCTTAATTTTGGCTGATGAGAGCAATATCCAATATTTTTTTAAAAACTAAGCCTTTCAGTCAAATCAATCACAACAGTGTTACTGAGTACCTATTATACGGGAGGAAAAGGAAAGCCGAAGAGCTAGACTGTGATACAACTACAACCTCATTGAGGTGATAGAACATACGCAGATTTTGGTAAATCATGTCTTACTGTGTTAGTGCCATTAGAATTTAGCATGAGGGCAAAGATGTGACTTTAGAGCTATTAGGGAAGAACTTCTCTGGCTTGACCTTTTCACAAATTGCTCTATCAAGCAATATTCAATGAGAATGTTAAAGTAGGTTTTAGACAGCCTTTTTAGTGGTGATTACTTCTAGGAGTAACTTTCTACTAATATCATACAGGCCCATCTAAAAAGATGTTGTGATTTTTCAGTCTTTAGTTCCATTATCAATGAAATGCTCTGCCCATAGTAGATATTTGATACAATTTTGTTGAAGAAATGAATTTCTGACAGTTGCCTTCTCTAATCATATAGCTGGTTTGTATTACTCTCTGCCATACTCTCATGCCATCTGCTACTTCGGCGTCATTTCTGCAGTCTTTCCCATTAACTCTAACACTGACCAGGTAGTTAGGTCATGTAGGTGTTGCGCATAAGTGTTCTTTCACATAACTACGCCTTAGATCCTTAACAGAATACAATTCCTCAAAGAAAGTGACTGGGCTAAGCCTTCTGAATACCCCCAAGGTAACTACTACTGGAATCTGTGTGTAGGGGCTTCAGAACACAGTATACTGCTGACCTACTGACCTACTAAAAGTTTGGCATATATATTCAGAAGACTTAGTATTGCCGGACTAATTCCTTACCTACTTCCATATCTTTAATTCTAACTTTGCACTAATGGGTGATTTGGTTAGTGTCTTTAAAAGTCAGGGAAAGTTTTAATAAATTGTACCCATTAGCATGTTGTATAGGATGCTTCTTTTTCCCATGACACATCTAGCAATGTACACTGATGCAGTCTCACAAAATCATGCCATCTGCTATAGAGAAAAAAGAGCTCAGGTTTCTCCCAAGTATACTTAACACTACTGATTTCCTTCTCTAAACACAGCATTAACATAGAGCTGATTGCGCATTCAAAGGGACCATTCAACACTTCACACTCCCAGTTTGTATTTAGCTCCCCTCTGGACCTCACAGTGATTTCTGCCTGATGGAAAAGAAAATTAAAACATGTTCCTCTTAGTTGATTCTACTAAAGAAAGACAGTTCTGGGAAAGCTAGTGTCATTGAGCTGTGAATCATATTCTCAGACATGTGATTATCGTCCAAAGTCTAAATGCCAGCTGTTTTTGGATTATCCTGGCTGATAGTGACCTGAGAGACTAGAAGATGGGACAGTCCTGTACAGAGCTTGCTTGTCTTGGTAGCCTGCAGCCCCCGTGGGTTTTCTTTTGTATCTTATCCCTCTCCTGCAGGCTCCCTCCTCTCAGAATAAACACAAGCAACTCTTTCCCAACTTCAAGAAAGATTTAAGACTCCCTCTAGATATTGCCTTCTTTATCCTTTCACAGAAATATTACTTAAAAGATTAGCTTATATGCACTGTTTCCTTTACCTTCCTACCTAGTCACTGCCTTTGCTGAGGTCACAAGTGAACTCCATATTTACAAACCCAATGAATAATCTTTTGCCATGTTATTACTTTATTATTTGACCTCTCTTAGACATTTGACATTCCCTGTTAAAATTTTATTTTCTCTTGGCTTTCATGATACTCCTTACGCATTGGCAGTTCCTTTTCAATGTTCTACATGGTCTTCCCATTTTTCTTCATGAGCTTCCCCTGCAATTGTTTAATACTGGTGTTCTTCCTGTGCTCATCCTTGGCCTTCAACTGTTCGTACTCTATAGAGTTCTTCTGAATGATTTAGTCCAAACCATGGCCTAGATTGCTAGTTATATATAATTACTTTCAAGTGTATATCTTTATCTCAGAACTCTTAATTTTGTTTCAGACTTCCATACTCTACTTGCTAAAGAATATTTCTACCTGGTCTCTTAAGTGAAGTATCTCAGGAATGGAAAAACAAACACCATATGTACTCACTAATAATTGGGAGCTAAACGATGGCAGACACAGGCATAAAGGGATGTAAAGGACATTGGAAACCAAGAAGGGGGAGGGTGGAAGATGGCGTAAAGGGTGAAAACTTACCTATTGGGTATAATGAACACTATTTTGGTGATGGGTATACTAAAAGCCCTGACTTAAGCATTATACAAGGTATCCACGAAACAAAAACATTTGTCCCCCCTTAATATTTTGAAATTTTAAAAAAAGAATATTTCTACCTGGAAGATCTCCTAAGCATGTCATATTCAACATGTACAAAACTAACCAGCCACTGTTTTTATAAACGAAGTTTATCTTGTTTCCCTAAAAATTCCCTCCTTTTCCTACGTTCCCGATTTCTGAGAATGGTACTCATGTGATTTTCTAAGTCACAAATCTGCAACTCGTCCCATACTACTCCCTTTCCTTTACTGTTAACATCCATTTACCCGTTCACAAAATCATGTTGCTTCTGCCTTCTTAGTAACATTAGCATGAGTCTCCTTCAACTTCAATCTTACTTTGTCCTTACCACCTAAATTCAAACATTCATCATTTCTTTCCTGGATAACAATATAATACTTTCCTAATTGATCTCTGTCCAATCCATCTGCCACACTGACATCAGAGTGAATCATGTCAGCCCACTGAATTAAAAACCTTTCGTGGTTTCCTACTACTTTCAGGATAAACTCCTTAGCTAAATGTACAAAACTCTTCATGATACAGCCTCTCTCCACCCCACTAGCTTCACCTCTACCACTGCTGCACATATAAACGTTTCTTCAACCACATTAAAATGGTGAATTCCCCCCAAATAAATCAAATTAATGTAATTTGAATATCTTTTAATGCACTGTAGTAGAGGTCAGCAAACTTTTTCTGTAAAGGGCTAAATGGTAAATAATTTATAATTTGCAGATCACACAGCATCTGTTGTAACAACTTTGCCATTGTAGTGCAAAAACAGCCAAAAATAATCCATAAACTAAATGAATGGGCATGACTGTATTCAAATAAAAGTATATTTATAAGAACAATGGCTGGTCAGATTTATCCCTCAGGTCATCATTTGCTGACTCCTCAACTAGAGGTTCATGCTATGTAAAGAAATTCTGTCTTGAATCCTCTGTAGAGCTAATAACTAAGCTTGATTTTTCCATAAATTAGAATTGTTCAAAGGTGGGTTTACTTAAAATAAGGTACATCTGCACTTAAGATAATACATAAAAGTCATCATCACCCTCAAAAAGATCTAAGGCCAAATAGTAATTAATTTCCATCCATGAACTATCTTCCTGGCCACAATATAGATTTAAGCTTTCTCAAACATTCCATAAATCTATACTTTCATCTGGAAAATAAACAGTCTTCTAGGAATTCTTTGCTTCATTGGATTTGACATTTTCACCCACCCTTGCAGCTCTGTTTCTTTTTCCCTAATGCTAAAGTTTCTTATAAATCATTTCCTCCCTGTTTCTAGGTGTTTGTGCTTCCAGAGTAGGGGGGAAATTCAGAGTCTAATAAATATTGGGCATGTCAGAGAAAACCTGATGTCACTAAATGCTCCTATGAACTATTATATCATTATTCATACAGACTGAGTATTGTTACTCTGAAAGAGAAGTGAAAATGAACATACTTGGAACATCTTCATTTCTATTGATGGAGGTAAAATTTTTAAAAAATCTGATGTTGAAGTCTGACCTAGAGACTGATTATTAAGGAAGGCTTTCATCATTTCCTCTTTAGTAGAAGAGAAGAAATTAGGGGCAAACCAAAGGTATAATACTACACATAAGTTAGAGTTGGTGGTTATCCGTGGGCTAGTTCTTGTGGGCCTCCCCGAGACTCCCCCATACCATATCATCGAATTACCAGGCATTAGTAAACATGTCTTATCATCAGTGCCCCTTTTACAGAAACATATCTGAGAAGCTTAATGTGTTAATTATTCTAGGCAACATTCCATTTGAATTAAGGCAATGTTCTTCAAGAATAAGTCAAGTAAAGGATAAATTGTTAACAAGAAGGGGTAACACATGAAGCTACTATCACCCATTATAGCCATAGTAAGAGATTATCATCTTTGATTATGCAGATGAAGGCAACAGAGGACAGTGGAGCCACAAGAGAGAGAAGGAGCCTGGATCCTTCAAAACATGGATCATTTGTATCAGCCCTGGACTACTTACATATCCACTAACATGTGATGGGAAAAATACATGTTTCATTCTTGTTTAAGACACTGGGTATTTATTTTTCTTTGTCAAAGCAGCCCAACCTCTTATGTCATAGCTATTAAAAATTGGAATGACTCATCATCATCATCATCATCACCACCATCATCATTTATCAATATATAGAGGATCTAGTTTAAGTTTCAGGCTATCAAAAAGACTTATAAGTTAGGAACTTGGCTATGAGATACCTTTTGGATTTTATAAATAGGTATAAACTCTGATAGTCTTATGTATGTATCCAAGAAATATAGGCAATTGTGTATGGACTGAGCCAAGTCTCTTCTTCTTTCTGGATTTCAGTTTCCTCATCTATAAGAGAGGGAGCTGAACCACATGATTTCCAAGGCTTCTGCCATCTATAAAGTTTATTATTTTAAGATTCTACTGGCTTTTCTGCATTTTTGCTTTTGAGTGATTTGGAAAGATCAATCAAGGAAAGAGAATGGGCACATGGTGAGAGGAAAGCCACATTGAAGGTTGAATTATGGCTGCGAGGTGACTCTTAGGATTTTCTAATACTGTGGTATTAATAACATCTGACATTTTCACTCTCAAAAGTGATCCATTATTTTCAGAGAAACTTACTTCCATCTTGACAGAATAAATTTCGGGTTCTAAAGTGGTGCTAAAGATAACTATCTTCCCTCCCCAGTTCCTATACATTCTCTTCCCTTTTCCTCTTGCATATCTGAAGTAAACTTAAGTTCAACAGGGCAAAACCATCTCCAAATGCATGGCACTGAGATCACTGCCATGTTATTCTCCTCTACTTCAATTCACAATCTTCCCCTTTCATATCAAATATCTTCCTTTATCACCTTTCGAGCAGGTGAGCTGAGTACTTTCTCTTAAGAAATAAAGTGCTCACCTGCTTGAAAGTGGGAGATAGAATCTCTGAACTCGTGACATTCTTTCAAGCCCTGATTAGTCTATCACTACTACACTGAAAGAGAATAGGCCATTGACACCCCTTTCAGTATACCTACCAAATCTGAAATGCTTCACTCTTAGAGTGGTCACAAAATGTTACTAATGTAGCTGTGCAAAAATGGTACTAGTCCCAGAGGAGGAAGGTTTACAGATAGGAAGCTTTTAGTATTTATATACTTAAATGAGAATATACTGGTTGTTCCTATACAAAGTGTTTACCTATAAGTCAGGATAGGTTAGGTTATACCGTAATGACAAAAATTATCCAAATATCATTGGTTTAAAACAAAGATTTATTTCTTATTTAGGTTGCATGTCCAATGCAGGTTGGTAGGGTGGGGGCTCTGTCTATCACTGAAAGAGCCAGGTTGAAGGAAGATCCATTTTGAAACATGCTTTACATCACTACAGGAGAAAAATGAAAGGCTAGAGCTATACACTGGGAATTAAGTGCTTCCACAAAGAAATGACACGAGTCACTTGTGCTCACATTTCAATGGACAAAGCAAGTTATAAGGCTACCCTTAACTTCAAAGGGTATGGAAGAACAGTTCTACTATATGGCTGCAAAGAGCACTAAAATAGTTATAACAACCTACTGACTACCACAAGCTATGAGATGAGGGTTCCAGTTTTAATTTTATCATTAGATATGTGACCTATAGCATTTAAAGTCAATGGGCCTTATAATCTTCCATACTGGTTTATTGTGAGGATCAAAGGGGTAATAAAAAAGTAAATGTATAAATCATTAATTAAATACAAGGTGGTGGCTTAATTATCTATACTTTCAAGATGATTTTTTTTAATCTAAAAATAGGGGCATGGATGTTTCTTATCTAGGTAGAACGTAATAATTCCATTTGTGGGGATTTGGGATGGCAATCATACAGCAGCAACCATTCAGCAATAAATTACTATTTATAAAAGGTATATACACTATTACTTCCTTGAGATGGTATAATATTTGACCCTTCATAAAAATTAAAAATGGTGCCAGTATAGCCTGGGGGTGAGTGATGGTACTCCAGGGACCAGGGGTCCGTATTGCTGCAAGAGGGCTAGATGCAATGCCAATTACTTTATGCGTTTAACAAAGGTTGCAACCACTTTTACGTTCAGCTAACTTCTTTTTTAAAGCCAACATTCCATACAGTGCAGTAATGGAAAGTATTAAGTCAATGAGTTACTATAATTAAAATTGGCCTTATTTGAAACTCAATCAGTTGAGATTTCCTGGATTGACATGTGTAGGGAAAGAGATAAAAAGTTTAACAAGGAGACAACCAAAAATTCTGTCTCTCTACTTCTCTGTAGGTGCCAAGTAACCACCAGCCTTTAAAACATATTAAGCTTTAGGGATGCCTAAAATGTTGTTCCAGATACATATCAGTCATACCTGATGCCAGGACAGCCTAACCTGGGTTTTATGACACCGTTCATTTCCCATCACTTACACCAGGGGTGCTTTGAGTTACCACAAAAGCTATCACAAGATTCTAATAAGAATGTTAAAGTAAATGGAGTTTAACTGTCTTCTGACTTTCTTGTTTGAAATAACAGCTTTATTGATATTGATATTTCACATAACTGATATTTGAAAATAAATCTATGCTATATGGTGCATCCTAAGAGAGGCAGAGAATGTCACAAAATCAAAGTTATGGTGATAGGGGATAGTGCTTGAAGGAAGAAAGTGGGGTATCACCAATCAAGATTCATCTTCTTGAGCAAGACTGTTCTTTCTGAGCAGGCAGCTCTCGCATAAAATCATGTCGTGGCTGCTGTGTTGATGGCTATTGCATTTCTGTCTCTTCTTACTGTGTCTCTGTCTCTGTCTCTGTCTCTCGTTTACACACATACAACACACACACACAGATTTGACAGCTTAATTATTTGACAGCTTAATTATCTTCTCCTATTTAAATTATGTTAATATGCTGGCCTGGTGACAGAAGGTATCCTTTGTAAAATCTAATACATGAGTGAAAGCGCTAAAAGAGAAGTGACCCCATGAAGGCAACTCTCTGGGTTTTTTTTTCCTTTCTAGGGCTTTATCTTCCTTTGAAGAACACTCTCCACAAATCCTTAGATAAATGCCACAGGCTAGAGATATTTAGCAAAAATTCCCTGCGAAAAATCATATGAAATTTCTAATGCATCAATAATGTTTTCTTTCATAAAGTCTGTAAAACTTTCCAGGCCAAGAAAATCCAAGACAAATTGACAAATAAGATTTTATGTATCGGTCTTCCAGATCCACCCACAAATAATGGTATGGTAGAAGACAGCAAATAATTCAGAATGACATAATCCATTGCAATAGAATTAAGGATTCACATGTAAATGAACTCTGAAGAAGAAAGTGAAAAAAGATGACCCATTAATCACAGATCTATACCTTTGGGAAGATACTGTTTCATTTAGCTGGAAGTCCTCTTACACTCCTCTGGCAAAGTTCTCCACAGGGGGCCTGGTTTATCTCTAATCATTAAAAGGAATTATTTGGAATTTCTGAAATTATTCTGATGGTTTAGCAATTCATATAATCTGTACTGTTTGCGTATGAATGTGTATGAATGCCTCCCTTTTTGTGCGTCAGAGTGTGGAGAATGTTCATGCCTTTCATAGTCCATGGGCCTCAAATCTAAGCTACTTTGCCCATAAATCTACAGCCTTAGCCTTGAGGGAGTGTACTGCTCTGGTTTCATGCTCAGTGAAGTGTCTGATTCATTGTTTTGCGTCCCTCTATCTATACCACTCCCTGCTACTGCCTCCTTTATCTTGGATAGTTCAGCTGGTATGTCCTAAGTTCTGGCTCTTAGATGAATTTCTTCTCCCAACAGGGGCTGGCCTTAAAGACTTCACTTTAAAAATACTTTCAAAATTGAAGTGAGCAATTTTCTTCTTTTGATCTCTATCTCCATTTCTAGAGTCATCAGGGTAAGATAATTTCAGTGATCTGCTGTGCTCTTTCCCTTAAGGCATCTACTCAGCCAGATCAGTGAGGTGAGAGTTCCTCTGGGGATATCTGGGGCAGGATAGAAGGACATTTGCAGAATGGGTACTCAGAGCTATCATCTAATCCAGACCCCTTCCCTCAGGTTGATGTCAAAATGATTCAGATCTCAGGATTATCATATCTCCCCTTCAAGGTCTCCATAGGTTCCATCCTGTTGTTTCATTCTAGTCTGTTTCTCTAGAATCGTTAAAACCAGCTTCCTATGTCCCACTGAAATATTCTTTACTATAATCTTACCCCTTGCCTTGTTTACTATTTTGCATAGATGGAGATCAAAGGCTTGAAAGTCTCCTCTAAAAAAATCTTTCTTATACTCGAAGACATTAATTTTATCATTCTTTAAGCTGCAACTTCTCAGGTTCTGTGGGTTTTCAGATATCCTTACTGTGTGGTGTGCTAGGTCTCACGAACCTCTCCACAAACTTCTTGTCAAGAGATTATTTGAAGTCAGAGAAACAAGGGCAGCCAATAGTGAAGAAAGGAAAGGTGAAGAAACAGAGCAGATGGCTTGGGAGGGTGTATACATTTCCAGCACTACCATTCACCCATTAGTCACAATCAGAAACCTGGATACCAGCCTCTACCCCTTCCTTTCCTTCATGCTACATATTCCATCAGTCACTAAGCCCTGACATTTCTACTCCTAAATAACTCAGAAATCAAGCCCTTCACTCCTCTTACACTATCTTTTGTTCTCTTTCTTACTCTCTTTCTCTTTTCAAGAGCTAGAGCACATTTCGCTTGCCCTTGGGCAGCAGAACTCCAGGTTTTCTGGGCTTTGGACTCTGGGACAGGTACCGGCAGCCCCCCCCCCCCCGTGGTTCTCATTGTTTTAAAGATAATCAATCATCTGTTCATTATTTTCAGGCAGCAAACATTTGTTGAGCATAATTTTGTGCCTGCTACTATGCTAGGCATTTGGGATACAGATTAAAAACACAATATCTATTCTCATAAATATCAAATATGCTGGGGGAGAGAGACTAACAGATAAGTGAAATGTCGTAAAAATGTAAGATTAGAAACGTACAGATGGTGCTAAAGAAACCCAGAGGGGTAGTTAACCCGGCCCAGGAAAGGTTATTTAACCTATGTTAACCTCTGTTGTCTCACAGGATGACTGAGAATTCTCTTTCTCTCTCTCCTCCCTCCCTCTCTCCCTCTCTGCCTGCCTCTCTCACCCCCCTTCCACCCCCTAACCCCATTCCTGGGCTGCTGCCATTAAGAATATACATGTTCCAGCAGTGGAGTTAGCAAGGGTTTTATTTCCCTGAGGAGACTTCTGTAAACAAAGCACTTTGTTTTGTTTTCCTCTTATCTGGCCTCCATCCATCCTGGCTTTCTCTCCCTCCATCCCCACGTGAGTCACCAGAAGCCAAGTCAGGATGGTAACTCTCTGATTCTGAAGCTGACGTGACATTCTGAAGATCTTCACCGGCCAAACTGCTCTCCATAGATTGCTTAATTAGTGGAACGTGTTCCATAATCACATTTTCTCCTGACTGCCCTACAACCTTTCCTTCTTCTTATTTCTTTGCCCCATTTGCTTTCCCTTGCTGACAGCAGGTGGTCAGTGGTGTCTTGGAAAGAGAACCTGGCACCATTTCAAAGCAAAGCAATAAAAACTGTGCTTCAATTAACTATTATTTGCCAAGTATAGACTTAGATGGGAGACTAGGCTTGTCCATACTGACTGCATAGGTAGGCAGGGCTGAGGGTGGAGGTGTAGCATGGGAAAGTGGTACAGAGACAGTGGCACCCATATGTGTGACCATGGCTTGCCGGTCCACTAAAAGTCAACTCAATTCTTCTGTGCTTTGTTCATAAATTGAAATTAAAATTCCTGGAAGACACTGGCTTAGAAGGTTTATGGTTACAGTGACACTACACCCATTTTTCAGATTGGCCACTGGTCAGAGGAAATGTCATAGAGGTAGTCTACCTTAGTCCCTTACAGCAAAATTAGAATCCACAGCAGAATAGAATTTCTTGGTTTCCAGGTCCTCAAAGCCTATGCATATGCCAAAATCTCCTTAAATAAACTTCGTTCATAATATTTATTTATATTCAACTTCCAGTTCTAACTGAGCTTTCAACAGACATTGGGTTATAAGTGTATTGCCTGATTCTAAAGAGCCAAAGGTGAATTTCAATGATTCCCCTGGTCCCTTGAGAGAATTCGAAAAAGGACTACATTTTCCTTTTAAAACACCAATTTTCCCAACACCTAATAAATTCCCAAACACCTAGTACTCAAAGATGTGTGATGAATCCTTGAAAGGTCTGATGAAGGAATAGCCACTGAAATAGCATTTTAAAGCTGGAAAAAAAAAATGGAGGTTTACAAGAGTTACCTGGAGAATACAAATTGTGGAGCTGGCTAGCCTCCCACCCTGAACCTCTCTCAGCTTCCCTTTGTCGGGAGCCACCTAAGACTCTGTTAAAGACAGACTGACAAGTGTCTTTGCTGTTTTGTTTGTTTATTTGTTTGTCTAATATTCAGTAAAAATCAAAGCCTTTGTGTGTGGCAGGAGAAGGGGAGGGGAGGGAAGGGAAAGGAGAGGCAGGGCAAGGTAGAGCAGGCATGGGGTGAGAGGCAGATTGCTGCTCATCCAGAATAATGAATGGGTGAGTCAGCCTCATCCCACAACTGATCTGACCACATCCTGGCTTCTCCACACCACACACAGGCTACGGCACAAGACAGGCAGCGCGCCATTTGGCTTTCTTTGCCGACACTGCCCATCAGCCTATTATTCTGACATTCCCACAGTGTTACTACTATACTATTAGAAAGGGAAAGTTTGGCAGGCAAGGCATGTCTAAAGTTATTTCATGAAGGCTGACAGCTTTAAACTGTGCTTCTGAGGGGGGAAAAAAAAACCTTGTTATCAAACTACGTGCTAGTCCTCAAACACTAAATGATTCTTAAATTTCCCGCCATGTCCTTACTAAGTTTAGTTGCCTTGCTTTCCTGGAGCACTGATTCAAAGACAGTAGCAGTTACAGAAGATGACGTATTGCTTAAGGATTATTCACATGTAAACACCAGGGCTCAGTGAGAAACTAGATGTGCCGATTCTTGAAATCCCCAAATCATAGAAATTATCAAGAATCTACCTATGGTCTGAATGTTTGTGTCCCCCCAAAACTCCTATGTTGAAATCCTAATCCCCAAGGTGATAGTATCAGGTGTCGGGGCCTTTTGAGGGGTGATTAGGTCATGAGGACAGAGCGCTCATGAATAGGATTTGTGCCCTTATAAAAGAGGCCTGAGGGAGCTTGTTTGTCCCTTCTGTCCAGTGAGGATGCAGCGAGAAGGTGCCATTTGAGACCTCATCAGCCACAGAATCTTCCGACTCCTTGATCTTGGACTTCTTAGCTTCTAGAACTTTAAGAAAGAAGTTTCTGTTGTTTATAAGCTAAGTTTATGGTATTTCTGTTAGAGCAGCCTGACCCAACTACAATACTTGGTGTGGGAGAAGTTGGGGACAAAGGTGCCATTAAAAGTTTCTTAAGCCACTATGAGTCCTCTGGCTCTACGAAACTATTAAGTCTTTTACTGTCTCTCCTTCTCATTTTGTTTCCATATATTTTGCTCTGGATTTCCTTGTCTTTTTTTCCTTTCTCTCTGGAGACAGCGTGGTATATTAGAAAGAGCACGGACTTTGGTGACAGACTAATGCAAGTTCATAATCTTAGTCCTTTGTTCCCATGAGACTTTAGGCAATTTGTTTGGCTACTCTGTACTTCAATTTTCTCATCTGCAAAATAGGTACATTTATGACTACCTAATAGTTTTGTTGGGGGGATTAAATGAGACTATGTATGTACAATAGCTACACATAGAAAATACTCAAATATTAGTCATTTCATTCCCCTTCCCTTTCTGGGGTCTCTGTCAGGCCCCTTCCTTACTCTGCTTTAATGACTGCTTCTTTTTGCATAGTTCTATTGGTGCCTTGCAGGGCTAAAGAGAAAGCGTACAAACCCCTCTGCCTTTAAGCAGAATCCAAAATTCCAAGTATCACAGTAACAACAAGGATGGGCTTTGGTGCCAGATCTCTTGAGTTCAAACCCCAGCTCTGTCTCTTCCTAGCTGTTTCCTTGGGCAAGTTAACTTGTCATGTGCACAAGTTCCTCATTTGAAAGACAAGGATAATAATAGCCCTATCTCACAGGATTTTGGTGAAGAAGGAAGGAGTTAATTCACGCAGCTGGCATATGACAGGTGCTCAATAAATGAGTACTGTTAAAGATAAAACGCTACCTTCTCAGAGAGACTTTCCCTGATTATCATATTTAAAAGTTGTTGCCATCACCCTTATTTTCTTTTACCTTACCCTGCTTCATTTTTATTCTTAATTATCATCATCTGACAAAACATATATTTATCTGTTTGTAGTTATCTGTATTTATCTGTTTGTAGTTTGTATATTATTTTTGTCTCACTTCCTGTACCACTAGAACATTACCTCCATGAAAGCAAGGTCTTTATTTTCTATGATCCCCATCACCTAGAATAGAGCCTGGAACATACAGGCACTAAATAAATACTCACTGACTGGATGAATTAATTTTATGTAATGCATTCCAACGAGAGGAGTATCTCAGACCTTTCAGGATGATGGAGGCCATAACTTGACCATGGGAGCCTTCCTATCATCTACTGATCCTCTTTCTAGGCATCCTGAAAGCCAAGTCAAGCCCTCTGGTAAGCCCTTTGGGTAACTGCGACACATGACTACTTCTCTTAAGCCCTTTGGGTAACTGCGACACATGACTACTTCTCTTAAGTATAGGCATAAACTCTCGCTTACCTGGCATTCTGGCCACAAGGCCTGTAACTATGTTCCCTAAGATATCCCGTGTTAAGTGGCTTGTGTGTATATGTGTGTGTGTATATGTTTTATTTTCAATTAATAAATAATTATATATATTTATGGGGTATAATAGGATGTTTTGATATATGTATGCATTGTAGAATGATCAAATCAGGCTAATTAACATAACTATCACTTTATATACTTATCATTCTTTGTCATTAGAGCATTTAAAATCTACTCCTTTAGCTATTTTGAAATATACTATACATTATTATTAACTGTAGTCACCATGCTGCACAATAGCATTTTTTGTGCTTTTTTTAAAAAAAATTCTACTTGCTTTAAAATATTTTTCAGGTTATAAAAGATTTTTTAAGTGGTTTATCACCTTAACGGAATAACTCTGGATCTCAAATCTTGCCTATTAGTTTTTAGTAATAGAACACCAAGGCAGATACAATAGGTCACTGAGAGTAAGAACTCCGTGTGTGATATAATGGGAGTGAGAAGCAAAAGGGGTTCAAGCCAAGGGCCTCCAGCTATCTCTATTGCCCATGTCTAATTATAAATCACAGGAACACGGAAGGGCTACTCCTCCATGGTCAGCTTGTTTTCTACTCTAACCCTGAGATCTTCTTTTGGCTTTGAACCTCACTGCATATCGTCCATTTGGCATTGTGAAATCTATTTCCCTCTTCTGACGCAAAACCCTGCACTGTCTCCAAAGCTTCCCTTCTGTTTCTTTCTGCATAGCACTATTATTTCTAAGAAATATATCGCAGCAAAGGTCAAGAGATATGGGGGGATTAGGCATTAGCTGAGGGAGAAGCCAGGCTATCATGCAGTGGCAAAATGAAGCAGAGGCACTCTATCTACCTAATTGTGAAAGGAAATAGCTTTGAGCTTTAACATTACTCATATATGCTTTATATGCATGACCTTCAAATGGCAGTAATGAATATCACTTTTCCTGTTGATAAATATTGATTCCTCTGCGCTGGTGAGAATCTCAAGTCCATTTGGATTTGATAACTACCAGCTGTGACTTATTAGGAGCCTACATGCCCCTCAGCATGTACGGCTGCTGGGGCAACTCCTGTGCTTACCCACCTACCAAGTCTAGGCCAGGGCTTTCCAAGCAAATATGGATCACAGATGATTTCTGCCAGTGCCTCTTCACTTTAGATCCAGATCCCAACATGAAGCTGAAACTTAATAGCTTCTGAAGGTGAGCTGTGAGCACTGATCTTTACTTGGCCACATCTTTATTCATGGTTAGCACCCATGTCTCAGTGCGCTTATGGTATGAGGGTGTCCCATCTCTCTGAGTACTGTAATACCCCAGAACTGTCCTGTGAGTCCATGTTGTGGGCCATTTTATAGGTAAGACATTCTATTATTGACATTGAAACAGATAAAGTCTCTTTGTAGGGTCTACAACTGACCTGGTTTAGGGATGCTGGATTCTCTAGCTCAAGTGAATTATGATGCACTAATTTTCCTAATATCATAGATTGGCCATTAAAATAAAAAGCAGCCTACTTATATCAGGCCTGAAAGGAAATAAAACTGTGAGGCCCTAAGCGGTACCTACCAATGCAAACCAGGCAGCTTACTCTGGACTGTATTCCTATTTCTTCTTCCCTTTTTTGGTGGTATAGAGGATAGGTTTATGATAGGGTGTTTGTTTTATTTTCTTTTGTTGTTGGTTTTGTGACTGCAATTAGAGGAGTGGGGAAGGGAGAAGAAAGAATGAGCGAAATGCCCATAAACAAGGACGAAATGTTGCCTTTTTTATAGGGGGGTTGAAATAACATTTGGAAAAGAAAAATTGTTTCCCACAGTAGATTGGGATAGAGAATGCCATGTGAGAGTTTTGCCTAACAGGCAGTGTACTTAATTATTCAAGGCTTGGACCTCAGAAAGCACTGTTAAGCCATTAAGTTTTATCTTCATACTCCACCTGTCTTTCACCTTTTTTCCTTCCTTTGGAGAATCCATACTCCATTTTTGCTTTCTAGTCTTGGCTTTGTCCTGCTCTTGTCCTATCACACCCAGCTGTAGATGACAGATACCAGTGTGGCACATTCTCTCTTCCAGGTAGACTTCTGCGTAAAGATCAAAGGACCTGAGTGACCACTATTCTACTCTCTACTTCTATGAGATCAAATTTTTTAGCTTCCATATATGCATGAGAACACGCAGTATTTGTCTTTCTGTGTCTAGTTTATTTCACTTAATGTCATGTCCTCCATGCTCATCCATGTTGCTGTGAATGACAGGATTTTGTTCCTTTTTATGGCTGAATAGTATTCCATTGTGTATATACACTACATTTTCTTTATCCAGTCACCTCTTGAGGGACATTATCTCATTGTACTCCATAAATATGTACAATTATTACGTGTCAATTAAAAATTTGCAAGATGAGCTTAAGTGAAAGGAGATATCTTTGGGAGTAAAGTCCTGGCATCCAGCCAACCACTGAGTGACGATGAGGCTGCAAGGTATGGTCCACAAGTGGGCATCAGTATCTTCCTTGCTCCCTTGAAATCCTATCACAGAGTATATCTTATTCTGAACTGGCCTGGCTCAGAACAACAGAGTCTTCATACAGATCCTTGAGGTGGTTTCTTTCTTTAAATGTGCAGTAAAGATCTAGAGATCTCAGCTTGAACCTTGTTATGTCCATTGCTAGAATTCAGGCGAGTAGGGATGGCTGTGGTGAACTGGTAGAGTTAGTTTGCTTGAGCGACAAAGAAAGAGCGAAGGTTTTGTCCAATTTTTGCACAGGTTCCTGAGGCAACACAGGGAGATGGATGGTGTCTAGTGTCCCATTCAGTCTCAAGGATTGGAATCTGAGCCCTGTGGAGAAGAAGGCTGAAGACAGAAGCCAAAGAAGCTATATTTACAGTAGCAATAGGGAAAGACAGAGACACAAACAATGCTGCTTCAGTGCCCAGGTGACGAAGTGCTATAAATAGGGGGCAGAGCGGCACTGTCCCCATTTTTCCTCAGAGTGGCACTGACACAGTGAAACCTAAAAAGACCCTCAGTGTTATTTTGACTCCTCACAAGGTTTGCTATGTTGGAGAACACAAGAAGAGATTAACATGAGCAAGAAAGCACGGTCCAACAAGATGGCATGGCAGCAGTGATAGCAGCAAAGTGATATTTTCAAATGTCTTCTGGGGCTGACATCAAGAAAGGCCCGAAGTGAATGAATATGAGAATACTGTTACTGAACAAAGGTAAGACATCTCCAGAGATTCTCCTATATAACTGGGTGACACTCCGGGGAAGAAAGTCAAGATATCTTGAAATACACAAGTGAAAATAAAAAGACAGTGATATTGGCATTATTATAGTTAATGTGACCTTATTTGTAACCACAGCCTGGTGAAGTCTGAGGTATTCACATTACATAAACAAAGCTGACTCTACTGATTCAGAACTTGTCAGATGTGCATATGAGTGGGTTTATTTTGTTGTTGTTTGCTTGTTTAGTAATGGAGATGGCTTTCTGCTTATGAATCCACAACCTCTCAATGAATTTCCCTTTTGGTTAAGGGTACACATTTGTGGCCTAGCTATCCTGGTAGAAAAGCATAAAGCTAACTGGTCCTTGTAAAAATCACACCCACAACCTTGACCTCATTAGTATGTTCCAACCATCTGAATTAACTGGCCATGATTCTGGGAAATATTTTCCTTCTGAACTCCAGAAACTCAAAAGTCTCAGTAATGTGATAAAGATAAGTTGGTTTATAAGTAAAAATTAGAAGACTGTGAGTCAATGGCCCTAGGCTTAGAAGAGGCAATGTAAATCAAAGATAAATGTCTGCTCTGGGCAGGGATTAAAAACTGTACCAAGAGACAGAGTGGAACCTATGCCCAGGGAATGAAAAAAATGTAACAAAATTTGAGGTAAACAGATTTAATTAAAACACAGACTTCCTAAATCCATTTTCTGTGATTATTTGTCATTATTCTTAGGAGCTGATTAAGCAGTAGCAGATGTCACTAATACACAAATCTCATTACACATGTAAAATGTGTTCAGTACATAGAAGAAGACCATGATTAGAACATTTCTGAAAGGTACTGCTAACTACTTCCTACTTGATTTGAAAGGAAAATTTTTACTTTAGATTTTAGAAAGTGCATAAAGTTTGAATCAAAAGTTGAGTCACTTTCTGGGAAATTATGAAACCAAATTGAGGTTGTCCTTTTTATTCAGATGGATCAGATGGATAAATATTCATTGAGTGTCAATATGGGCCCAGAATTCAGAATAGGAAAATAGTTATTTAACCAAGTTGACCTTTGCCTTAAAGAACAAAAAAGGTAAAAATGTGAGAATACAATGGAGGAAGTCCTTCCCTTCTAGCTGATCAGGAAGTTGCTTGACCTAGACAACATTCTGGAATGAAGACAGTGGGAAAGGAAGATTGTGGGGTATGTGCCTTTTGCTGTGGGTCCCTTCCCACGTATAGCTAATACCTGGGTAGTGCTTACTGTGTGCCAGGCATACTAAGGACTTTGCAAATGTTCACTTGATGCGGAACCCTGCCAGGTATGTACCACTATAATCTGCATTTTACATTAAAAGAAACTGAGTCACACAAAGTAGTGACATGACGTGCCCAAGGTCACAGGACCAATAAGTGGTAGAACTGGGACTTGAATCTGGACAATTTGGCCCCAGAATCCACACTTTCTATTACCATACTGCCTTTGGGTATACCCCAGTATATTTGGGCTATGGATTCTTAAATATTCAGAATTCGTTTAGCAGTTTGAATGAATAAATACTTTTACTAAAAATATATATTAAATAAACTATAAAACATCCCAAAGACAGTATTATGCATACTTCCTTCTTAACTTCTGAGACAGATAAATAAATAAATAAAAGCAGCTCAGACTATTAGCAAGTCAACAGTTTTCTAGAGTGCATAGCAATTTCCTATAAAACCATAAGACACATTTGTTCAGTGTCATGAACTATTCGAAACTATGTGAACTGTCAACTGGAATTTTTTGTTGCAGGATGGGGGAAAGCTACACTTCCTCTTATATAAAGTGTATCTCAATGCTGAGTAAGTGTCAATGACATGGAAGTGGGGGCAACTAATGTTAACATTTGGAGTTGTGCTCCAAGACAGAATGACAAAGGGTGTCCTTTGTATTGGTCCTCTTCTATTTCAAGGAAAGGGAGCCACATGATGACTGAGAAGGAACAGTGTAATTTGTTGCCAAAATTAAATGATACTCACAAGATATAATTTTTGAATTAACAGAGACATAAACATCAAGAATTTGCTTCCATTCTCTGTAAAACTGCTAACATTTGAATTTACTTGAAAATATGTAGATTCCTGGTATTTCTTTCAGGATCTGGCAGACTGTAATATTTGTGTCAAAAAATATTACTTCTTTTAGGATCTCCACAAAAAAAGAGTTACAGGCTAGGATTACACTGTATTATTCCAGTGTCCCTCTTTATTTCATTTAATAGGCTTTGGGGCAATGGTCTCTCATGTCTTTGGAAATATGACAGCTCACCATTAACAGCAATGCTGGGACAGAAGAGGATTGTGAACAGAGGGAGCCAAAGTTAGAACATCTGCAGGATGGCTCTCTAAATCTTCTCTAAGCCACAGCACACAGTATAATTCGTTTTTCTAAAATGCAATGAAAAGACTTTCAACTTCAAACAACCAGACAATAAACAAACATATTTCCATGTGAGAGATCAAAAGGAAATTTATAGCCCTATGGTTTGTAGCAATATGGCAGAAAGGCCACATGAAGCCGGCCTCTATCTTATGTATTTCCCTGATTCTCTAAAGTAAGGAATGATTTAGTAGTAAAGAAGGATTTTTGTTGTCTCCTATTTCCTTATTATTATCTAATTCATTTTCTGTATTTTTTTCTATAATATTAAGTTAGCAAATTAATTATTTCAAATATAATTTCGATGCTGATAAAGAATGGAATAAATCTTCCACGAAATATTAATAAAATATGGTGAGCGAAAAGAAAACTAAAAACTGACCCTTTCCTTGGAAATGCTGATTACTAGGCCAATCACATATATTTCACAATTTTAAACAACATCTGAGATTATTATTACTTAAAATGCTTTTTGTATGCCATAGTATGTATCAAAAGAGACTACTATGAAAACAATGCACTAAGAGGGTCTAAGGCGATGTAGTCATTCATATGCAACTTAGGTGATATCATGGTATTGAGGGTGGTATGATGGTGTTGGGGATTATATGATCGTGTGGGGTGCAGGTTGTGTTATTAACATTTTCATAAGAATCTCAGGAGAAAGAAGCAATTTGGCTTAAAGGCTCAAGAGATGAAGTTTTGTGTTCTAATTCCATTTCTTGATTGCTGGATGACCTGGAATAAATGTCTTATCTCTTGGATAACATTAAGTGGTGTACTATTAAGTAGTTGTAGGTAGTAAATCATTTAATAAAATTACTAAAAAAAATTAAAAATCAAAAAACTTCACAAGCACACATCAAAAGCCTAACAAAACAATTTCAACAAGAACCAAGGAATAAGGTATACAAAGCTTCTAGTAATGTCCTCCTATAACATGGCTAAATATGACAATGATAGTCATTAATTTCACTAGCATTTTTATGTAAGGTGCAATTTTAAATTAAGGTGAGGGTAGATAGTAAATAATGCCTCTGGTTTAAAGAAGGAAAAACTAAATGACTAACAGAATCTTGGCCTGTTTGATCACTTTTTTGCAAAGACCTCTGAAGTCCAAATGATTTTTACTGATCACTGACTACTAAAGGTACATAATGCAAATGAGAGATGAATAAAATAAGACCTGCATTTCAAGTTCACAAAGGGCTGAGGCATGCTCTTTAAAAGAGGAGAAAAAGGTCTTGTTCTCTGTCTGAAACTCCTAATAATCTTTCAGACAAAAGGAAAACTCACAAATGTTTAGTTACCCAGTGAGGACAACTGAATATAACTCTTATTTGAAGCTTTAATATCAAAAGCTTTTCTCTAAAGCTTTAAGGTAACCTCATAGCATCACATGTGTTGGGGTGGGCAAGGGAAGGAGTGTGTAATAACAAGACACTTAGAATTTATCTGTATTTCAGCTAATAAAGAACCATTATTGTCTGGAATACCCTTTGATCAAACTGAGACTGCCTAGAGACTAGATTTTTATGCTAAAACTACTGGGAAGCCATCTCTAAGGTATGACTGAGAGCTTTCAGAAGGACTTCTGCTTCTAGCCATGAAAGAGTAACTGGCACTGGACCTACTCTCTCACCATGAACAACCAGGCAAGCGGATGAAAGATATGAAATAATAGTTTTCAAATCGGACAACAGGCAACAGAGGACTTAGATCCCTGAGAGAAGAGAAATAAGCAAGGTAACCCTGGTAGTTACCCTGTTTTTATGTCTGGGGGCATTTTTGAATTCCAGAGGGGTGGCCAGGAGAACCAAACAGAGCATGTTAGTCTTGCTGAGCTAAAGAGACAGAGACTGCAGTTTGGGGAGGGCTGAGGTGGCTGGGATTTTGCAAGCCACAGTGCTGGGGAAGATGAAGTTACTCAGAGAAATAGCTCCACAAATCTGCATAGCATCTTCCTGAATCTTTGTTTTAATATGAAACTGTACATGCACAGGGGGAAACTCTACAAGGCTAGGGAAAGAACAACTACCAGAGAACTGCAAGCTGAACAATTCCGAAAGTTTACAAAGGGCTTGGAAATGTTTGAGTTCTGATCACCCAGAGTGAAGAAATCTCATTGAATGCCTAGGGCAATGAGTAGAGAATGCAAAAGGGTCTACCCTTAGTAATAAAATGTCACTAGGAAAGAAATCAGTCAATAGAAACAGACCTAGAAATGATAGTGATGATAGATTTATCATATAAGAACTTAAAACAGCCATTATAATTATAATATTAGAATATCTTCTATTTCAAGGAAAGGGAGCCACATGATGACTGAGAAGGAACAGTGTAATTTGTTGCCAAAATTAAATGATACTCACAAGATATAATTTTTGAATTAACAGAGACATAAACATCAAGAATTTGCTTCCATTCTCTGTAAAACTGCTAACATTTGAATTTACTTGAAAATATGTAGACTCCTGGTATTTCTTTCAGGATCTGGCAGACTGTAATATTTGTGTCAAAAAATATTACTTCTTTTAGGATCTCCACAAAAAAAGAGTTACAGGCTAGGATTACACTGTATTATTCCAGTGTCCCTCTTTATTTCATTTAATAGGCTTTGGGGCAATGGTCTCTCATGTCTTTGGAAATATGACAGCTCACCATTAACAGCAATGCTGGGACAGAAGAGGATTGTGAACAGAGGGAGCCAAAGTTAGAACATCTGCAGGATGGCTCTCTAAATCTTCTCTAAGCCACAGCACACAGTATAATTCGTTTTTCTAAAATGCAATGAAAAGACTTTCAACTTCAAACAACCAGACAATAAACAAACATATTTCCATGTGAGAGATCAAAAGGAAATTTATAGCCCTATGGTTTGTAGCAATATGGCAGAAAGGCCACATGAAGCCGGCCTCTATCTTATGTATTTCCCTGATTCTCTAAAGTAAGGAATGATTTAGTAGTAAAGAAGGATTTTTGTTGTCTCCTATTTCCTTATTATTATCTAATTCATTTTCTGTATTTTTTTCTATAATATTAAGTTAGC
>NW_012134303.1:2867398-2886244 GCF_000956105.1 Propithecus coquereli | reverse complement strand
AAAATTCACTGGATGGCTTTAATATACATCTAAATGTGGCAGAATAAAAGAACAATGAACTTTAAGTAATAGAAACTATCACAACTGAAGTATATTGAGAAAAAAGCTGAAAATATTAAACAGATTATCAGTGACCTGTGGAACAATATCCAGCAATCTAATATACACGTAATTGGAGTTCCGAAAGGGGGGAGAGGAAGAAATTATGTGAAAAAATATTGGCTGAAACTTTTCCAAATTTGATTAAAAATATCAACTACAAATTTGAGAGTCAGTGAATCCCATGTAGAATAAACACAAAGAATAGCATACCAAGATATATCATAATTAAATTGCTAAAAACCAACAATAATGAGAAAATGTTTAAAGCAGCCAGAGGGATAAAAAAAGTTCCTTGCCCCCAGGGGCATTATCTTTCTGAATCCTTGGTTAAAATGTAAATACTCTTGAGGGGAGAACACACTATACAATTCAAACTGTCCCATGGGGGAGTTTCAGGATTATTTGGACATAGGACATCTGATAGAGGGCAGGGCCCTGAAGCAATGGGGCATAGATGACATCAACGTGAATGGGCCCTGCAGTGTGGGGCAATCCCAGGTGATGTGTTACAAAGAGGGGAGGTAAAAAGATACAGCAGATAGGTTTCATCAGCTTTGAAGACTGGACTCTAGATGGCTGTGGTGCCTCAGGCTAAGGGTCCTGGTTCAGCAGCTCAGTGTTGAAGATAAAGCTTTCCAAAGTTGGGAAAGGACCCATAAACTTACAGAGTTGAATTTGTTAAGATCAGTCCTGTTGAGGAAAAATACCCTTATTTTCCTTTAGGCACTGAGTCTAAAATTCCTAAATCCTGCCACCAAGTGATCGGTGGTACCTTGGGTTATGGAACATAAACCACATGATTGAGGTTGCTATAAGCATGCAAGATTGAGAGAGCAATATAAAGTGACTTTTTCTATATTGCACTTGAAATGTTTTATTTTATAAAAACAAACTATGAAAATAATAGCATGAATATTGATTAACTAAGCTCTTTACGTAAACACATCACATAGGGTAATTTTAAGAGTCCCATGCTCTACCGACTGAGCTAGCTGGGTGTTCCTCACATAGGGTTAATTTTAAAAGAAATATAAGCACCCAGAGACAAATGTTATCTAATTTGCTATTTAAATGTGCGGTGATTATTAATCACCTTAACTAAATTGGGCTTTCTTTTATATACTAATAGGAAAATAGGTAACTTGAAAAAAAGCCCTGGGCGTTAGCTTAGCCCACTCGAAGTCAGTCATTTGTACTTATAGAGTTAAAATTCCTTTTAGCTACTTTCTCCTTTTGCCAGTGTTAGTTGTCCTAGTGAGAGGTTTCCTCTTGATTGCCTACTGCAGATCCCAACATGCCTTCCTTCAGGTAGTTTCTGTGGCCTGATATAGATGGCTCTCTGCTTTAAAGTCCCTGCCAACTAATCACAAAGAAACTCCTAAAACATGCAGTCACTCATAATCCTCTGGGCCATGTTTTTCTATGATTATCTTTTTTTCCCTATCTTTACAACCGTCCCACTATGGTTTATTCTTTGTCTAAGGAGGCTCGGATTGAGTGAGAGATCTTTTCGACACAATAACTAAAGATCATTCATTTGCTAAGCTCTGCCACGAACAGTCTAGGGAAGACTACTAGGAAATTCCGGTTAAAACTTATTATTTTTTCTTGCTGTGAACTTTTCAGAAAACAATTTGGCATATATCAAAGCATTATGATACAATGACATTGGAAAATAAAACCTATTAGAGTACAGAGAACACTTCAAACAATTTGAACTTAACAGAACAACTTTGAAATTCAATGTTGTTCCAACAAATGGTGTGAACCCAAAGTGAAAAATCTTCAGACACTGAACAAGTACAGTAATGTATTGACATTAAGCATTATAGACAAGTATCTGTTAAAGTAACGCTAGCTGTGGCAGCAGTTAAACCACAAAATCTTAATGGCTTAACACAATAGGAATATATTACTCACTTATTCAGAGACTCAGTCTCTGCCACCTTCAACACATGGGTTCCAAGGTTACTTTGGGATTCAACATCTAGCCAGCAGATGGAGGAAGAGAGAGAGGACAGGATTATATGGGAGGATTTTATGTGCCGTGCCTGGAAGTAGCTTATATCACTTTCATTCACATTCCACTGGCCAGAAATTCAGTCATATGGCCCCATCTAAATTTAAGGGAGACCAGGAATATATTCTAGTTGTATGTCAAGGAAAAAAGGGAGCTGATTTCAATGAGCAATGAGACTATCTCTGCCACGAGACATAATAATGATGGGGAAAATGGAAGTGGGGTTGGTACCAAGAAATGCTTATCACAGGTTTAAGAATACCACTTAATACATATTTATTAACTGCCTACTATGAGCCAGGCAGTGTGGTAAGCATTAGAATTAGAGAGAAACTGGAATCTACTCACCACCCTTCATCTATTCATGGTACAATGAAAGAAACCAAGGTAATGATTTTTGCCATTCAGAATGATAAATGCTATGGGAGAGGTAAGTGCAGGGAATAAAAAAATCTTGTCTCTGAAGGGAATTCTTCTCATTTACCACTTCCTTACCCTTTAGCTGGGGAGAGGTGACATTTTTCGTTGCTTATTAAGGAAATGTGAGCTTGATAATTAAGGAGAAGAGAATTCATAACTTTTACCACTTCCTTGCTGCATTGTGGTCATTTTTATTTGCAGCCCAGCAGCTTTATACACATTATGGGGCTAAATTCTTGCTTATTTAACATTCACTAAACATTCTACTTTATGTGCCTTACCAACATTTTTTAAGTGAATGAAAGGAGAATTTTTTCTCAGCTATTGAGTAGATTTTTTTTCAGGTCTGCTGTTTTGAGAGACATGAAGGCAGTTGGGGGCAGAGAGTTGTTCCACTGAAATGTACAGAGGTGAAAGAGAAAGAACTTCATGAGTTTTAAGAAAATCACTCTTATAAAGAATGGGACATCTGAAGTTCTTGAAGTCAAAGGCTTCCTTTACCTTCATTATAAAGGAATGAGGCATGTGTGTGAAGACTAGGTACTAATTTTTTTTTTTAAATTGCTTGGATTCTCTTCCCTTCCATTAGCATAAGTGATGTCCTTAGAATGCCCCTTAATGAGAAGCATGTTCAGAGACATAATGTGAGATTCTGAAATTTTTAGTAAAATACTTTTGAAGGCAACTTCTCCACTATCCTTTTAAACTGGTACAGGGTTGTGGAAAGAACATTAGATTGAGTACCAGGAGAAAATGATTGTAGTCCTGCTCTAGCATTACTCACTGTAAAAACCTGGACAGCACGTCATTTTATTTCACCTGGCTTCACTCTGGTTTCTATATGTACAAAGCATACTGAATAATGCCAGTCACATATGTGTGTGTGTGTGTGTGTGTGTGTGTATGAAAGTGTAGCATGAAAGGTTTCTAGAATGCATACGTTACTTCTTTCTCTCAGTATAAATTTATGACAAAAGTGATAGAAGTTTGACATACAGAATACAGTGATACCAAAGAAATAGTATTTGTATTCCCACTATACGGAGATAACCACCCTTTGTGGTATATCCCCGCAGATTTTTTGTCCCGTGGTGAACGTTACCTATGAGAATCTTTGACACTTAGTATGCCCTGGGACCACACCCTGCATTTTAATAATCTCTTCTCTGCTTATCAAAAGTACATCCCATTTTAGGAAACAATCTACAAGCAACCAAGGGAGCACTTTTTTCATTATCAGTGTTAGAGGCATCGTCTTTTCAGTTTGAAAGACCCTGTGAGCTTGCAACAAAAAGGAAGGGAATGTGCTGATGACTTCAAGGTAAGGAACAGGGATTGTATGTATAGGGCTGTAAATAATATTAAAGCTAGCGAAATGACCTGGATGGGACAGGAAGATTTATTTCATAGTTTATCTGAACACTCTTGGGAGATAGACAGTAGAATATAGCCTTAGTGTTCAATTCCATCCCTTTTTATTGAGTCAGGGGATGTTTAAAGAAATTTATAGAGCTCTTTGAAAGTCAGCATTTTTAATAAGTGGCACTGAGAAGAGATTACACTGAGGGAGATCCAGGTGACAATACAGAACATGAGACATGAGGGAATTTATAATGGCTGAGCTAATTGTGGTGGAGGACATTCAGGAAGGCGGACCCCAGAGAATTATCTGCTCATCTTCCTGACTACTGCCTATTGCTCTGCCACTCCCTCTTTATCAATGACAATTTCAGAGTTCTCAGGTCCTTTCTTCTGGAAATGAGGTGCAACGGGAAAGCCATTGGTTTGGACAGCAGTGCCATTCTCAGACCCAGAAATCATTCCTGATATAGAAATAGATCTCAGTGCAAAGCCGGGCAAGTTTCACAGACTTTGGAAACTAGGAGGAACTTACATGTTTTCTGGGAATCTAGAGAAGCAACAAAAAATAATTGGAGAAATGGAAAATTGAACCTATGAAGAAATATTTAATAAAGAAGTTGGCCAGAGTGATGTAGCCCAAGATTTAGAATTAAGAGACTGGATTCTAGGTTGAGGTCCACGAATAAATCTGGGCTTCAGGAGTTAAGAAATGTTACAGGTTGGGTTCTCTGGAGTAGACACTGGGATGGAGTTTGGCATGCTTGGTGTTTAGGATGTTTATTAGGGATAAATACCTATGGAAGGGAGGTGTGGGGAGCAGGATTGGACAAGTCAAGAAAAAGTGCCAGGCAGGTCAACCCCGCACGGAGCTCTGGAGCATATGCAGCAGCTCATCAGCACGTCTTATTTGGACTGAGACCAACCCTGAAGGAGCTCACATTAGGAGACTCACAACTCCACACAACACTCTATATATAGGCCAGTAAGTCCCTCCTTTAAAGGGGCTCTGGGCAGCACATCCCTCTCCCCACTGCAACAGGGAAGTGAGGTGGGAAAGAAATTAGATAAAGGTTAAGGTTTCTGTTAGTCCTAAATATGTATTGTTTTAAGAATAACGGTATATATCATAACAGATTGGGTCATTTAAAAAAACTAAGCCCTGTTGCTGAAAGAATAACTGCCATATTACAGAGAAATATATTCCAGCCATTGCTATTAACTTGGGGACTATAACTGAATTAGTGATGAACACACATACACAAACACATACCTGTGCACATCAGAATATAAGTAATATGATATTTCATGCTGGGGTTTCTAAGCATACCGTCTGCATGTTCTTCATACACAGAAAAGACCAAATCCAAGGCATTTCATTTATTTTATATCACAGCATGAAGGACTCAAATGGGATTTTTGAATGATCTTCCTAACAATGAATTCAAATCATTGTGGATAGTCAGAAGAGGAAGCTCAGATAAAACCCTTATGTTTAGAATATATTTGGAGGAGAATCACACATTATGGTGGAGGGACATTAAAAAACTTGATAATAGGAAGTACCATTTATTCACCATTTACTATGTGTCAGAGACTGTGTTAAGCCTTTTACGTAAATTATTTTACTTAGTTCACGTAACAACCTATGCGGGTAGCCACTATTATCCTCATTTTACAGATGAAGAAACAGGACCAAGATTAAACAGTAAGTAGCAGATTGTGGATACTTAGCCAGACACTCTGATCGAGCAACTACACTCTTAACCATTATCCTATACTGCTGTTACATAAAAGAGGGATTTGAATTTGCTCTATGAGTCCAAGAAATAAAATGACCAAACTCCAGAAGGCCCTTCGGCTTGGAACAAGCCACCGCAGGGCCTTTGCCTATGCTGTTTATTCTACCTGAAATATTTTTTCCCTCAATCTTCTCCTGTCTAATCCTTATGTCACTTCTTCAAGTGAGCGTTCCCTGACCCACCTCCTCCAGACTAGTTTGGATACTCCTGGTATATGCTTTCATAGTTCCCTTGACTTCTCCAAGGCATATATAATTTTTTCAAAATACGTTTGTTTTCTTATTTGTCTATCTCCTCACAGTAAATTATGAATTTCATGACTGCAAGGATCACATCTTTTCTACCCACTATGTTTTTCTATGCTATTTGGTGCTTATCATATTAGGTGCTTTTTAGCTGGCTGGTTAGATGGACAGCTGTATGCATGGAGGAAAAACTATCACCAACAAATGGAAGCTCGGGGAGTCAGAACTGAACTGTGAACAAGGAAGCTATTTTAGAAGGTATTAAACTTCTTTCCATTAAAGATGTTCAAGCAAAAGATGCATAGCCACAATAATAGAATGTGACAGATTATTTAATAGACACAAAATTTTCTCATCTTTGTACATATTGTGACTTTTCTACTTCTCCCATCAAGAGACAGAATCGATTTCTCCACTCCTTGAAGCTAGGCTTGGTCATGTGATTTGCTTTTACAAGGAGATATTAACAAACGTGATAGAAGTAGAGACCTGCAAAGTGTGTGCACATTGAAATTTGTCCTCTCTTGAAACGCAATCCCACCATTTGGAGTTTGGAATAACCTCCTTGAGAAAGAGAAACCATATGGGGAGAGATGCAGCCAACAGCTCGTACTAATCACCAGACATAAGAGTGGGGTTAGATTGCACCATTGCTAGATGGTAAAGCCACCAGATCACTGCAGTCACATGAGTGAACCCAGGTGAAACCAGAAGAACAGCCTAGCTAAGCCTGGCCTAAATTGGTGACTCATAGAATCATGGGCAAAAATGTGTTAGGTATTTTAAGCCACTAAATTTTGGGAGTGTTGGTTAAACAGTAACAGACAGCTCAATCAGGGGATGCTGTAGTAGGTCATCCAGTAACAGGTAGAGGGGTTTACTGGAGAATCTTAAGTAGCCTTTTCAATCTTAAGAATATGTAATTGTAATAAATATCTTTTTCAAATACTCAAACGTCATTTGAAATGGCTAACAAGCCTCTTTGTATTGAAAAATGTGCCATAGAGGCTGTTCATCAGTTTGTTTGGATTTACTATACATGTCATAATTAAAGAAGCATTTTAGCATTTGATTTGTACTTAAAGCTCACATTATTTTAAATACATTCTCTAAATCCTTCCTAGCAAGCAAAATAACATTTATGCTGAAATCTGTCTCATGGCCTGTTCTATGTCTCCATGTACAGACTGCAGGAGGTATAATTCATCCATAAAAGACAGCTGAAATATGCACTGCTTTGAATTGTTTTAATATTGTGCACGAGGGACTGGAGGAGAAAATTAACTGCCGTATGCTGCCTCATTCAAAGTATCAGATGGATAATAATAAAACAGAAAACGTATAACATCATTTAGAGCCATTTTAGGACCATATGCTCAACTTCACTGACAATAATCAACTGTAATATATTTCAGAAAATAGAAGTGGTGAGAGTATAATTCTGCTCATTATATTGGGTGTTAGACTCCAAATCATTTGAAAATCTCATGGATATATAGAAAAGGTAGTTTGTAACTAGAGATAACTAGACAGCTGATAAAGATGAATTCAATTACTCATGGGGCATGTTGTTACTCTTTTTGATGTAACTCAAGTTTCTCCTCCTTCAAAGGTCAGGCTCCAAACTCACACTTTTCAGGACATCCTCCCAGATGTACCATCATTCATGCAGATTCCTCCTTCCCATTATACCCACCCAATTCTGTACTTGTCCTTTAGATATATTAGTAAGCAGTGACTATTATTAGCTTCACAAAAACTCATCATAGAATTTCTTTAAACAGCAGGAACCCCTAGTACTACCTCTGTTATTTTCCCTCCTCCCTATCTCCATTTCAGTGATCACGTTGTATTGTTTTTACTTATTTGCATGTGTGTTTTCCTAACTAATATGGAGTTCCTTGAGGCTGTGTAAATCATGTGACTTGGGATAGGAGATCAAAAGATGACACATAGTACGTTCTCAAGGAATTACTTGAATGAATTTAAAATACTGTGTTAATCTAACTGATGAACACTATGGCACTCAAACGGTAGTAATACTCTCCAGGGATTAGGGGGATGGGGGGTAAACTCACAACTAAAGGACACGGGGAGCATTGTAGAGGTGAAGGGCATGCCTCTAACCCTCACTTGGGTGAGACAAAGACATAAAATGTAACCAAAATGTTTGTACCCTCACAATACCCTGAAATAAAAATAATAAAAAAAATACTGTGTTAATTAGAGCATTCAATTTACATTCAACAAATACCCTGTGGAAAGCAAGATGCTGTACATCTATTTATTGAGACTCATGGGGTGCTTAGTTTATTTCTTTAGTTTGCTTCATATTTATGATAGCCTATCTCCTATATAAGAATTCAGTCACCTGAGAAGCAGAGAGGCAATGTAGGAGATAAGAAATCTGGCTACGGCTGAATAAGGGTGATTGGCAAATCCTCTTCCCCCGAGGCAACTGTAACAACAGGCAAAACTGACAAAAACAACCACTTAAGCAGTGTGGAAATCAGTCAAAGGCACACAACAATCTCAACATCATTTATTCTTGAAAACCTGATGCTGTTCTTACCTATGGGTAAGAAGAATGGGACTCTTTGGTGGTGCTTCTTTCATCCTTGCCCTTCCCCTTCTTCCCTACCCCTCTTACAGCCAACACAGAAATTCATCAGGGTCTGGCAGGCCATGAAAACCGGCAGCTTCTCTACCACTATAAAAGGGGGCTCACTTGATTCAGAAAGGTAAGCATTGGTAACGCTCACACCTAGCAGTGTTGTTAGTAGAAGTGATAATCTTGGAGGCCTGTGAGTGCGAAGAACCATTAGCTCTACTCATTGGAGTAGAGCCTGCAGTCACAGTTGGGATAAACATACCCTGAGTGGGGGCCTAAGTTAGCTACACACTTCGGGCAAACCCTGAGGCTACACACATGTAAGGGCTTACCAGATGTAGATTCTGATAAGATACTGAAAGGAGCCCAAAGAAAGTAAGATCTGTACGGTCTGAACTTTGAACAAAAAGAATTCACATCTAGATAGATCATATGCAAACCACTGAAAGTCAAAAACAAAGAGAAGATCTTGAGATCGGCAAGAGAAAAATAACTCATCACCTATAGGGGAGAATCGACATGATTAATGCTGACTTCATAACAAATGATGAAGGCTAGAATCACATATATCACATATTCAAAGTGCTAAAAGAAAAAAAAGCTATTAATAAATAATTCTATATCCAGTGAAACCATCCTTCAGAAATTAAAGCTAAATAAGGATGTTCCCAGATTAATAAAGACTGAGAGAATTTGTTGTTAACACACTTGCCTTCTAAGAAACACTAAAGGAAGATCTTCAATGCTGAATGGAAATGTCTCCAGACCCAGAACTACAGGAAGAAATGTAGGGCACCAGAAAAATTAAATACGTAGGTTAATATAAAATATTCTATGCTTCTTTAAAAGACATAATATTATATAAAACAATCATTATAACACAGTATTACTAGGTTTGTCATATATAGATACAATATATATGACAGTAATAACACAAAGAAGGGAAAGAGAACTTATTGTTGCCAAATTGCTATATTTTCCTAGAATTACGTTAGTATTAATTTGAAGGAAATTCTTGTAAATTAAGATGTATATTGTAGTCCCTAGAGCAACTACTAAGAAAATAACTGAAAATATTAGCTAAAAATCTGCAGAGAAATTAAGATGATACAGTAAAAAAATTATTTAACCCAAAGGAAAGCAGTCAAGGGAAACAGAAAAACAAAAAGGAAGGAAGGAAGGCAGGAAGGAAGAAAAAGAGAGAGAGGAGACATAAAAAACAAATAGCAAAATAACAAATGTAAATCCAACCAAATCAGTAGTGATCTTAAATGTGAATTATCTAAACTCTCAAATGGAAAGACAGATTATCATACTGGATTAAAACAAAAAGCAAGATATAATGATCTTCTGTTTACAAGAGATACACCTTAGATTCAAAGACATAAATAGATTGAATGTAAAAGAATGTAAAGGGATGGAAAAACATATACCATGGAAACAGTAACTGTACTGACTCTAAGGTCAGGAAAAGGGAAAAATTGTCTGCTTTTACCACTTCTACTAGACATTATGTAAGAGGTTCTAGCTAGAGCAATAAGAAGAAACCAAAAAAAAAAAAAAGAAGATAAAAGGAAAGAAAAGAATTTAAGGCATTCATTATAGAAAAGAAGAAGTAAAATTGTCTTTCGTCTGCAAATAAAAAATCTACAAAGAGATAAAGAATCCACAAAAAATCTACAAAAACCAATAAAATTTTTTCAAAGTTGCAAAAGGAAAAATTAGTGTACAGAAAAAATTGTATATCTAAACAATAGCAATGAATAATCCAAAATAAAATTTAAAAAACAATTCTATTCACAATATTATCAAGAAGAATACTCAGGTATAAATTTATCAAAAGTAGTACGAAACATACACTGAAAACTACAAAACACTCCTGACAGAAATTAAAGAAAATATTAATTAATGGAAACACACTCTGTGCTCATGAATTAGAAGACTCAAAAGTTTCAGGATTGGAATTCTCCCCAAATTGATCTATAAATTTAATGCATTCCCTATCAAAATCTCAACAAGCTCTTTTATAGAAATTGACATGCTGATCCTAAAATTTACATGGAAATTCAAGAGACTCAGCACAGCCAAACAATCTTAAAAAAGAAGAATGTTGGAGGACTCACACTTTCTGATTTCAAAATTTACTATAAAGCCCCAGTGTGGCATTAGTACAAGAATGAACATATAGATTCAATGGAACAGAAATGAGAGTCCAAAAATAAATCCTTAAATTTATGGATGGTTGATTTTTGATTAAGGTGCCACAACAAGCACAAAAATTCACTCAAAATCGATCCTAGATGTAAGTGTAAGAGTTAATCTCCCATTCTGTGCTAAGCTCATATGTTTAGGCCTAGTGTTCAGTCACTGCTGTGGTCTTTCTTGGCTTCAGATATCTCAGGCTGATTACGCAAGAAAGTTCACAGCCTCAGCTAGGCCTCAAGGTTATGTGAGCACCAATGCCATCTAGAAAAGAACTTGCAAGTAAACTTAGCATATCTCACATCCAGTGTGTTTTTGTAACCCCAATATGCTATCTGTGGAAAAGGAAGTCACTCTGTGAGGTATAGGAAAATACCAAAAGCATTCATATTTGAATTTCTTCTACAACTCTATAGCGATCATTAAAATATCTTTTTTAACCCACTTGATGCATTGCTCTTGAGTTGCTTAATATTTTTATATGACCATATTTATTTTCTCTTATGTCTTACAGGGCTGGGCCACACAGTATGTACTCAAGGCTTAGTAGTTGATTGATTGATTGCTTGAACTTTACAAGTGAGCCTAACTGTTTTCACAGGGTTCAGATGAGGGAAGATGCCAAGTCACTTCCTTGAAAATATATTTGCATAAGGAGTCATTATCCCATGGTTCCATAAAAGGGCAGTGTTTACCTACAGACAGACCAGTGTTACAAATTCTTCTCAGAAGTCTGAAGAAGTTTCTCTCTCCAATGAATATACTTATTTCTATTAAACGGTGGTAGCTATGCCGTGTAACATGGTGGTTAAGTAGTGGACACTGTGGAGCCAGATTGCATGCATTTGAATTCCAACGTCTTCAGTTCCTAGACTAAATTTGAATCCTGACTTTTCTGCTCACTCTGCACTTCAGTTACCTCACCTGCAAAATGGGCATAATAAAAAATATCTATTTTATAGAATTGATGTAAGGATTAAATGACACATAGGAAGGGTTCAATCAATGTTGGTGAACCCACCCTTACTCTTCTACTACACCCCTGGAAAAAAAGGAAGAAAGAACACAAAACCTCAAAGAGATTTTCACAGTGTTATTAGTGGTATAAAGATGTCTAGTTTCTCAAAACTGTTTGAAAGCTATTTGTATAGCCTATATTCCATAGAGGCCAAGAGGGAGGTTTACTCTACATTCTTTGGAGAGAGTTGATTAACTAGTCTGGCTGACTAAAATGGGCTATATCACATAGGCTCCTATGTTCTTGATCTTTAAAATGTAGCACTGTATAAAGAACAGCATAAGGCTGTGTCTTATTCACCTTCAATCCTCAATGGCTAATACAGTGCTCTCCACAAGAGAAGTACAGATCAAATATTATGGAAACTTGGGAAGTGAAATTACTGACAACGTGGGGAGGTAGAAAAGCAGTGAAGCTTGGTGGAGAAGGTGGTGGGACTGAGCAGGATTCAGACATGTCCCATGGAGCTGGGAAAAGGTACCACAAGAGGCAGCAACTGCATACCTGCGGGCTGAAAGAGAGAAAAAGCATGGGGCGTGCAGAAAGGACAGTGTGAAGGGAGGTATGATGCATGAAGAGGTGGGTAAAGGATACAAAGACTGGAATGCAGGTTATTGCTTGGTGTGTCTGTGGGGGGTGGATTTAACTATCCTGTTAGGGAGTTCAGATTTTATCCTGCGGGCAATGCTAAAGGTGTTTGAAAAAGGATGTGGTGTGATCAGAGCTGTGCTTTAGAAATATTAAGCTGGTGTAGAAGGTTGGAAGAAGGGACGGGAGTGGAAGGACTAATTAGGAGATTGTTTAAATAGTCCAGGCAAGAAGTAACTTAGGCTAGCACCAGGGAAGAGGAAGTGGAGAGTGTAAAGGAAGGGACAGACTCGAGGAATTTCAGGGGAAGCAGAAAGGAAGATTTGACAATCTGGCCCATCCCTCCTCGGCTTAGGCTGGGGCACAGCTCAGCATTCAATGCTCTCGACAATCTGTCCCAATCACTTTGACTAGATTTATCTGTCGCTAAGCATGACACATGCCTCATTCTCCCAACTTCACTGGATCACATTCCCTTATTCAAGGATAACCTGAACTTTTCCACTTACCCCTTATCTCCATAAGGACAAATCTAATCTGTCCTTGAATGTCCATCTCGCATGCTATTTCTTCCACCAAACCTTCCTGACTCTTCTCTGGCCAGAATTAACTTCTCTCTCCTCTCTTCTCCCACAGCTTTTAATTTTTACCTCTGCTTTAGCACTCATCCCACTTTATTCCACAGTATTCTATCACTC
Organism: Propithecus coquereli; assembly: GCF_000956105.1. Classification (NCBI taxonomy): domain Eukaryota; kingdom Metazoa; phylum Chordata; class Mammalia; order Primates; family Indriidae; genus Propithecus; species Propithecus coquereli. The sequence goes on along the minus strand of NW_012134303.1, from coordinate 2,873,179 downwards.
ACAAAATGAGGTTCAAAAGCCTTAGCATGGAATCTAAGATCTTTAACACAAAAAGTAATTAGTTATTTGGTCACTGCTTAATTCACTAATTAATTCGTCCAACAAATATTTGATTACCTAATATTACTATATGCCAGACACCTTGCCAAGCCCTGCAGATACAACAAGGAAAGAGACAGATACAGTACTTAACCTCGTGGAGCACATATTTTACTGCAAGAGGCAGGAAAAACAAACAAACAAGTAATCTGAAGGATATGCACAAGGGCTGACATTGAGAATAATGTTGAGCAAAAAGGGGAAAGTCCCATTTTAAATAACACGGTCAGCAAAGTCCTCACTAAGGATATGATATTTAAGTTAAGAACTAAAAGATAGGAAGGCAGTAACCTTGTGAGGAGTTTGAGGAAGAGCATTCCAGGCAAAGGGAATAGGTTGTGCAAAGGCACTGAGATAGGACAGACCTTGACGTACAAACTGAGATTAAACTAATGTGGAGTTGAGCGCAGTGAATGAGGAGAAGGATGGTATGAAGTGAGGCTAGAAAGGTAACCCTAGCCTTTGTGGGATGTGGCAAGAACTTTAGCTTTTTCTTCAAGTGCAATGGAAATTTGCTTAAGAGTTTTAAGCAGTAGAGTAATACAATTTGATTTACATTAAAAACAGTCATGTTTATTGCTCTTTGGGTAAGGTCAGGATAAGAATGTTGCACGAAGACCAGGTAGGAGGCTGTTGCCCTAGTCCAAGCAAGAGATGATGGTGGCCTAACGAAATGTCAATGTATATGAAGAAAACAGGGCCAACTATGTATCATCTATCTATCTATTTATCTATCTGAGGTCAAATTGTCAGGAGGTACTGAAAAATTGGATATGGGAGAATAGAAATAATCAAGGATGACAGTTAAGTTTCTGATATGAGTAACTAAGCAAGAACTTTTACCAAGAGGCAGCCTACTCATGTTAGAGGTCAATTTGATGAGGAAAGCTAAAGAATTCAATTTTTATTTTGACATACCTGATTTAGACACCAAATGAAGATGTCAGTGGGCAGTTGGATATGAGTCAGAAATTCAACGGAGCAGAACGAGCTGGAGAAAAATCTTATGGAGTCAATGAAAAATAATGATAATCAAAGCCATGGGACTGGATGAGATTACTTAAGGAGAGAATGCAGAGAGAGAAGAGGACCAAGCATTCAGTCATGAAGAATATCAACATTTGGAAGGTAGAGGAGGAGAAACCTACAAAGGAGATTTGTTTAAAGCAGCTAGTTTGGGAGGAAAAAAAACATAGGAGAGAGTGATGTTGCTGAAGACAGAAGAGTATTTCAAAACAAATAGTAAAGTCGATTGGGCCACATGCTACTTAGGTCAAGTAAGATAACAGAGAAAGCTCCATTGAATTTTGCATTGCGGAAGTCGTTGTCAACTTTGTCAGGAGTATTTTCAATTGAGTTCAAGGGAAAGAAGCCAGACTAGAGAGGTTTGAAGGGTAAATAGAAGCTCATGAAGTGAAGAAAGTGAATGTGGATAAATCTTTAAATGAATTTGCCTTTGATGAGTAGCAGAGAAATGGAGTCATTGTTGGAGTAGATGTGGTTATAGAAAGTCTGTGGTTTTTTTTTTTTTTTTTTTTTTTGGTAAAATGTAGCAGAGAAGTAGTAGAAAGGTCATTTCTTTTTGCAAAATGGGAGACTGGGAAATACTAATGGGTTAATGTTGATGGGAATAATCCAGTAAAAAAGGGAAAATTGACAGTGTAGAAAAGGGAGAATGTAAGTGAAGTGGCAAATTCTTGAAGAGGAGAAAGAGAACACGAATTATGAGCAGTCTAGGGGATTTGCCTTTGACAGAAAGGGAGATAGACACATCCTCCTTTAGAAACTATAGGAAAGAGAAAGAATACATATGCGGATAAAGACAGGATTGTATTAATAGATTTTGGGGAGATGAAGGAGTGCCCAGATGATGATGATGATGATAGCAAACACAGGCACTTATTATTTGCTATGCATCACACACACTTACTCAAAACTATCCGGTAAGTACTATTATCTTTAAGATGAAGAAACTGAAACACAGAAAGCTTAAGAAACTTGCTCAACGTCATACTGCTGATAGGTAGCTGAGCTGGAATTCACACTCAGTACAGATTCAATGTTCATGCTTTTAAACATATGCTGCCTTTTTGGTGAGGTATGAGATACGGTAATCAGATATAAACAAAATGGAAAGCTTGGATGAGGGGAAAAAAGATATGAAATAGTCATCTTGATAAATGGGAAGGTGAGCCTTTAGAGGGATATAGTAGAATTATTGGGTAGTATTACATGCCCATTTTAGGCTTGAGATTTTAATTTCAACAGGAACAAGTCAGCTACGATTAGCAGCAGGTTCAGAAAAGTCATGTGTAGGTCTATGTTACCCATGAAATTCTGGGCTCCTTGAAATAAAGGATAGATATTTCTTTCTTGTCTATATATTCACCACAGCATCCTACAAATAATAGGCACTTAATGTCTATTTAATTGAGTTTATTTGATCTATTGCTCCCAATTAAAATCATATGAGAAGGGCTTGTTAAAAATATTCATCCTCTGAAGGAAAAGACCTTCTAGCTATGTTTCAAATGTTAGATTCAATAAAAGATTGATGAATTTGATTACATAAAAATTTAAGCATGGGCCGGGCATGGTGGCTCATGCCTGTAATCCCAGAACTTTGGGAGGCCGAAGCGGGGGGGATTGCTTGAGGCCGGAAGTTCAAAACCAGCATGAACAAGAACCAGGCCCTGTCTCTAGAAAAAATAGAAATATTAGCCAGGCATGGTGGCATGCACCTGTAGTCCCAACTACTAGGGAGGCTGAAGCAGGAAGATCACTTGAGCCCAGGAGTTTGAGGTTGCAGTGAGCTATGATTGTGCCACTGCACTCTAGCCTGGGTGACAGAGTGAGACCCTGTCTCAGGAAAAAAATAATTATGCATGGCTAAAACAATCCCATAAGCAAAGCAAAAAGTCACAAAATAATGTTATTTGCAACATGCATCACAAAAAGGGCGAATATCCCTAATATATAGACATGTGCTTTTCAAAATAGAGGGAAAATAAAAGATCAAAACTTTAGAAAAGTGTTAGAAAAATGGGCAAAAGACATGAATAGACAGTTCACAAAAATATATACGAATGCCTCTTAAATACGTTTTAAGAAGATGCTCAACTTTACTTGTAATAACAGAAATGCTAATCAGAACTACTCTTAGATACAATTTCTCATCCATCAGTTTGAAAACACTCAAAAATTTCATAATACACTGTTGAAGAAGCTGTGATGAAACAGGAACACTCATATATTGCTGGTAAGAGTGCAAAACGATATGACTCCCTCAAGGGGAATTTCAGAATGCCCCATGGTGTGCAGGTAAATGTTTGACAGCTGGGTCTCCGGAAAAAAAAAAAAAAAATCAAAACCAAACCCAAAAAGTCCTGATGTGTGGCACTTGCTGATTTTCTTGGTGAAAATAGTCCCACCATGACCAATTTTAAGCTACCAAAGTGAAGTCACTAAACAGAAATTAGGAAGAGATGCACATCAGCACACAATTATATCATTTTTCTACCGTATGGATAAAATTAACGTAAATAACCACAAGAACATAGATAATAGTAAAATGTAGATAAGAAGAATTAGGAAGTAATGAGTTTATTTACTATCTTAAATATAAATATTTAAATTTTAAGTTTACATGATTCAATTTTTACTAATGGCTATGTTTAAAAACCAGCTGACAAAATTACTGAAAATATAACAATTGACTCTCGAAAGCTAGGATGAACCACCTTTGGCACATTATTTAAAATAGCTGAAAAGCTAAATACACATTTATCCTTTGACCCGACACTTCCGCCTTTGGGAATTTACTCTGAAGATATTATCTTCAACAATACAAAAATGCATATATACAAAACTATTCATTGCAGGATTTTTTATAATATCAAAATGTTAGAAACAATCTATATGCCCATACATAGGAAATCTGCACGATGAAGCTGGACGTGGCTATAAAATGAATGAGGATCGAGGAATTTGTACACGAATGTTCATAGCAGTTTTATTCTTTATAGGTGCAGACCAGAAACTACCCAAATGTCCTTCAGTGGGCGAATGGTTAAATAAACTGTGGAACATCCATTCCATCAATAACAAGGAATAAACTATTAATACACACAGCAACTTGGATGAACCTCAAGAAAATTTTGTTGAGTGAAAAAAATCTAATCTCAAAAGGATATATACTGCATGATTCCATTTATGTAACATTCGTGAAATAACTTAATTATAGATACAAAGAACAGATTAGTGGTTGTCAGGAATTGGGGATGGTAGGGAACCGGATGGGTGTGGCTGTAAGACAGTACTTTGAGGGAGTCTTACAGTAATGGTACAGTTGAATGTCTTGACTGTGGTGGCTACACAAGGCTATACGTGTGATAAAACTGCAAAAAGCTACACACACAGAGATACAAATGAGTACATGTATAACTGGTAAAATCAGAGTAATTGGATTGTATCAACGTCAAATTTCTTGGGATTGATATTTTAATGTATTTGTATCAGATATTAACATTGGGGGTTCCTGGGAGAAGGGTACACAGGACTGTCTTATACATTTCTTTGCAACCACCTGGGAATCTGTAATTATTTCAAAATTAAAATTTAAAAAAACTGAGGTTGTCTATGAACTTATAGGAAGTGATTTCCCAGAATATATTGTCAAATAAAGGTAGAAAAGAAAATAATGTATCATATATATACACATGCATATATATATATATGAAATAATTTATAATACCTTTCATGAAAGAAAGAAGAAGAAATGTAGGAAAAATATGCAATTATATATTCATTTTTTCAAAATGTAACAAAGGAATATTAAGGCAAAACTAAATGAAATTATTTATATAAAGGGAGTAGGTAGTCACAGGGTGACAGGGATAAGGAAAGGGCTAAAACTTTTCTGAATTTACTTTATATAATGTTGTTTTTTTAATTATGCTAATGTTTTACATATTCAAATACATACATTTAAAAAGATGTGGGAAACCTTAAAATTGAATGTAGACAGAAACAAATACATTTAATTGCACATTAAATTGATAACCCCACAAATGGGAAAAAAAATCAAACTAAATTTTGCATAAGATACTCTGTGGATATATTCTAAGGACAAAAGTAACTGCCAAGAAAGTTTTAACTTTACATTAATAGGTTTATTGTTGAGGGGGATAAAGTGGGGATGGTTAATGGGTACATAAATATAGTTAGATAGAATGAACAAGATCTATCATTTGATAGCACAACAGGGTGACTGTAATCAACAATAAGTTATTGTATATTTAAAAGTAACTAAGAGTGGAATTGGAATGTTCGTAACACAAAGAAATGATAAATGCCTGAGACGATGGATACCCCAATTACCCTGATTTGATTATTATATATTGTATGCTTGTATCAAAACATCACATGTACCCCATAAATATTAATATATACAACTATTATGTACCCATAATAATTAAAAATTATTTTTTAAGAAAAACAGCAAATGGGTCACATTCTTAATAGTTGCATCCTATCTGAGGAAAAGTTTCTATGGGAAAAAGCTATCGGAATTTGCTCTTCGCATCACTGCAAAAGATGAGTGCTGTTTGGTACCTGAGGGAAAAGTGTGAGCCATACTGAACTGTATTTTGTCACAGAAAATAATTATGGTATTTTCTTCAC
>NW_012134303.1:2846977-2866923 GCF_000956105.1 Propithecus coquereli | reverse complement strand
ATATATAGATAGATAGATAGATAGATATATATTGATACTTCAGGGAATCAGGGTTCACACTTTGAGTGAAGGGAGGTGCAAATATGAAATGAGGGAATGAGAGAAAGAAATCTGTGGTGTTAGATTAGAATTAGAAATATCAATATGAACTCATTTACCTGCCAAAAAAGTCTAGAATCAATGACAACTAGTATCAATAAGCAAACCTGGTGCCCAGACCACGTGGTTTCAAAATACCATTTTCCACTAAAATGAGCCAGAGTTCCTTCTAGGGCTGGGGCAGGGAAAGTACACAGTGAGTCGGAAACACTATGTACCAGAAAGTAAGGAAGTATTCAAAAATGATAAAGATATTTCAAAAGAACACAGGAGCATGCTTGAAGAGGCACCCCTGGCCTAATTTGAAAAAAGTTGAACATTGCAAAAGATTAATGTGTACTTTATAAAAATTCAAAACTTCTGTTCATCAAAAATCATGATTAAGAATGTGAAAAGGCAAGCCACAGATTGGGAAAGAATATTCAATCTCAATCTCTTTTTCTATTTCTTCTCCAGAATATATAATGAACACCTAAAACTCAATGAGGAAAATATCAACAATTTGTAAAAATGGTCAAAAGTCCTGAAGAGGCACTTCACCAAAGATACATGAATAGTCAATAAGCATATGAAAAGTGCTCAGTATCATTTGTGATCAGGGAAATGCAAATTAAAACTACCACGAGATGCCAATACACACACCAGAAAGGCCAAAAAGACAAAGAATTACACTAATATCATACAACTACTTCTACTTTGAAAAAAGACTTGGCAGTTTCTTTTAAATTTGAACATACACTTACCATACGACCTAGTGATTTCACTTTTAGGTATATATCCAAGAGAAATGAGACCATATGTTTACCAAAGATTTTATTAAGAAGGTTGATATAAGCTTCAATTACAAACACCAAAACCTAGAAATATAATAACCTAAATATCCATCTACAGGAGAATGGATATATAAGTTTTGCTATATTTATATAATGGGATCTCTTTAGCAATAAAAAGAATTGAATACTAATCCACGTATAATATAGATGCATCTCAAAAACACATTAAGCTCAATACATGCCTGCTTGTCCACCACTGGCCTGCAAGCCACCCAGCTATACTTCAGTCAAACTGGCCCCCTCTCAACAATTCCCCAAACAATTCCAGCATGTCCATGTGCTTGCACACTCTCTTCCCTTTACCTGACAAATTCTCCCATCCTTCTTACCTCATGTCTTGGAGAAAACATTCCAGGACCACTAGAGCCCTATGTGATTTCCCCAAACCTGTGCATCCAGTTCAGTTTGCACCTAGCCTTTACTACTACCTCTTCAAATGATAGTCACTTCTTTCTCTAACTTTGAAATTCTTGAAAGCAAGAACTTTGTCTCATTTTTGTTTAGCTACCAAATTCTTGGTATATTTACTTAACAAAATGTAGGTATCTAGTAAACCTCTGCATTAAATATTGTGTGTGTGTGTGTGTGTGTGTGTGTGTGTGTGTGTATGGAGAGACAGAGAGAGAGAGACAGAGAGAGAGAAAACACAATAAAATGTGTATTGTTTGATTCTATTATATGAAATTCAAAAACAGGCCAATCAAATCTATATTGATAATTTCCATAGTAGTTCTTGAGAAGGGACTGGAAAGGGGCATGGAAGAATTTTCTGGAATGATGGAAATGTTCTATACATTGATGGTTTGATTACATGGGTGTATTTATAGGTAAAAATTCACTGAATTGGATTAAAAAATACAAAAAACGTCAACTGTGTTTCTATACACTAAAAATGAATAATCTAAACAGGGAATTAAGAAAACAATTCCATTTACAAGAGCATCAAAAAGAATAAAATAGTTAGAAATAAAGTTAACCAAGGAAGTGAAAGACTTGTACACTGAAAACCATAAAAAGGTGCTAAAAGAAATTGACACAAATAAATGAAAGACATGATGCGTTCATGGACTGGAAGACAAATATCATTAAGATGTCACTACTATCCAAAGTAATCTATAGTTTTAATGAAATCCCTATCAAAAATCCCAAAAACTTTTTTTGCGTAAATAGCAAGATTGATCCCAAAATTCACACGAAATCTCAAGGGACTATGAATAGCCAAAACATCTGGAAAGACAACAAAGTTCGAGGTCTCACAGTTCCTGATTACAAAATTTACGTAGTAATCCAAAAGGTGTGGCCCTTGCATAAAGACAGATATATAGACCAATGGAGTCTATAGAATAAAAAGCCCAGAAATAAATTCTCTCATATATGGTCAAATGATTTTTTATAAGGGTGCCAAGACCATTCAATGGGGCAAAAGATAATCTTTTCAAGAAGTAATGCTGGCAAAAGTAGATACCCAAATGCAAAAGAACAAAGTTGAACCCTTACCTTATACCATATATAAAAGTTAATTCACAATGGATCAAAGACCTAAATATAAGAGCTAAAATCATAAAACTCATAGAAGAAAACGTAGGGGAAAAGGTACATTACATTGGAATCGGCCATGATTTCTTGGGTATGACACCAAAAGCAAAGGGAACAAAAGAAGAAATAGGTAAGATGGATTTCATCAAAATTAAAAACTTTGTACAGCAAAGGACACTATCAATAGAGTAAAAAGGTAACCTACAGAATGAGAGAAAATAATTGCAAATCATTACAACTATTGATAATGGATTAATATCCGACAACATAAAGAACTCCTACAACCTAACAATAAAAAAACCAAACAACCTAATCTAAAAGTGGGAAAAGGAGGTGAATAGACATTTCTCCAAAGAAGATACATAAATGACCAAAAATCACATGAAAAGATGCTCAACATCACTAATCATTAGAGAAATTAAAATTAAAACCGCAACGACATACCATTTCATATCCATTCCTATTATCAAAAACAAAAATAAAAAAAATAACAGAAAATAACAAGTATTTGTGAGAATGTAGAGAAATCAGAACCCTTGTACATTGGTAGTAGGGGTATATAATGGTGTAGCCACTATGGAGAACAGTATAGTGGTTCCTCAAAAAGTTAAATATGTACGTACCATATTATCCAGCAATTCTACATCTGGATATATACCCAAAAGAATTGAGGGTGGAGACTAAAGTGGATACTTGTATACCAATATTCATAACAGCTTTAAAATGTTCATAGCAGCATGTTCACAACAGCCAAAAGGTGGAAGCAGCCCAAATGCCCATCGAAGGATGAATAGATAAACAAAATGTGATATATCCACACAATGGAATTATTAATGAGCCTTATAAAGGAAGGAAATTGACACATGCTACAATGTGGATGAACCTGAAAAACATAATGCTAAGTAAAAGAGGTCAGTCACAAAAGAACATATATTGTATGATATCACAAAGGTAAGTAGAATTGTCATATGCATAGAAAGTAGGATGGTGGTTTCCAAGGACTGGAGACAGTGGTGAATGGATAGCTGTTGTTTAATGGGTACAGTTTCAGTTTGAGAAGAAAAAAGAGTTCTGGAGATGGATGGTAATAGTGATGGTTGCACAAAAATGTGAATATTCTTAATGCCACTGGGCTGGATGCTTAAAAATGGTTAAAGTGGTAATAAAAATAACTCGCTGAGCTCTACGTTTAAGATTTGTACATTTGAAAATGGACAGCATTAGATGGAAAAGAATCTATGAGTCCACAGTAAAACCAATGAAAGAGGGGGGTAGCTCCTTTTTACGTAAGAATACCAAATAATACTTACAGGAGGAGTTAAAAACCACCAGGTTGCAACCATCACTGTAATCACTGATTCAGGAAAGAATTATCCGTGAAAGGTTTTAAGGAGCAGAGTATTTAAATGGTCTCAAAGCATCACCAATAGATTACTGATTAATTATAAAGGATAAAAGATGCCTTTACAGCGAATTAATCTGTCAGATATCTCCTTAAGCAAATGGTCAAACTCAGAATAACAAACAAAGGGACCAAAAAAAAAAAAAAATCATGTGCCTCTTGATGTGAAGCACTGAGAAAGACACAGAATCACCCACATAGTATTCCTGTAAAAAATGTATAACCTGAATCTAATCAGTAGCAAATAGACAAATTCAAATTGAAGGTAATTCTAGACACAACTAGCCTGGTTGCATCAAAAATATCAATGTCATGAATGAAATCAATTTAAAATAAACTTAAATTATCATCTTAAATGTATGTAATTTTTATGTGTTATTGTTTCTCAATAAAACTAAAAAAATTTCAAAATAAAAGAAAAAGGCTAGGGAACTGTTTTAGATTAAAGGAGAAAGATGTGAAAAATAAATGGAATAAATAAACTTCACTTGGGTTATGGATCAGAAAAATATTATAAAGGACATTATTGGGACAATTGGGAAAATTTGAATATAGTTATGTATTAGATATATCAATGTTAAATTTCTAGAATATAATAGTTGTATTCTGGTTATATAGGAGAAGGTCTTCATTCTTATGAGACATATGCTAAGTTATTTAGGGGTAAAGCATCATATTTGCAACTAATTCTCAAAGGGTTCAGAAAAAATACAGACATACTTGGGCATACATGTAGACATAACGCAAATGTGTGGCTGGGTGCTATGGCTCACTCCTGTATTCCTAGGACTCTGGGAGGCCAAGGCGGGAGGATCGCTTGAGGTCAGGAGTTCGAGACCAGCCTGAGCAAGATGGCAAGATCCCGTCTCTACTAAAAATAGAAAAATAATTAGCCAGTCAACTAAAAATAGAAACAAAAAATTTAGCTGGGTGTGGTGGCTCACACCTGTAGTCCCAGCTACTCGGGAGGCTGAGGCAGGAGGATCGCTTGAGCCCAGGAGTTTGAGGTTGCTGTGAGCTAGGCTGATGCCACGGCACTCACTGTAGCCTGGGCAACAATGCAAGACCCTGTCTCAAAACAAACAAACAAACAAACAAACAAATGTGGCACAGTGTTAACAACTGATGAATCTAGGTAAAAGGTACATGGGTGTTCACTGTAATTCCCTTGCAATTATTCTGTGGGTTTAAATTTTTCCAAATAAAAAAATGTTGTAAAAAGTGAAATTAAAGAACTTTAAAAATATTTACTTTCCCTCCTTAAAGGCATCTAATATTCTGGAGCTGAAGCTGATGTATTTGAAAGCAGAAAGGAATAGCTGAATGGCTAGATAAATAGCTCAGAGTCAGATGTTCTAAATTCTAGTCCAGTTTCTGTCATGAACTTGTCATTTCACTTGGGTTTTCTCATGGGTCAAATAGGGGGTGATAATACCTCCCTGCCATGTCTACTTTATAGGGCTGTTGTGGAGATTAAATGAGATAACAGATGGGAAAGTACACTGACAAGGGGAAAAGTGCTATTCGAATTCAGAACACTCGTATTGTTACTGTCATCTTAGAATACTTTTACAATGCCCACTATCAAATCCATTGCTGGAAACTGACAACTACTGATTTGCACATTTTCAATGGGATGCATTTACCCCCCTGCTTTTGAAATCCCTGCAGCCTATGACATGGGTATTCCCTGAAATGATTGATAGCCCTTGCAGGCTATCATTAGCACTGAATGAGACCACTGGCGTCCAAGATGATTCTGCCACATGCCTACTTCCTGGGCAGCAGTTCTGCATATTTTCCATTTGAGTCAGTGGTTGGAGTTCTGGTTAAATCAAGTGTAACCAGAGAAGATGGTGTGCAAAAGGAAGGTTGGTGGAAGGAAAGAGGAAGGAAAGGTGCCAGGGTCACAAAGAGACTACCTGAGACATTGTAAGAAAGTGGACCAGAAAGTCCTGATACTGTCACATACAGACATGTATCTCCTTGGGGTATTTTCACTAAAACCACTGCTCATCAATTTGCCATCTATTTAGTGGTAAGAAAACTGTCCAAAAGTCAGTATCTCATTTATATTATTTAGAAATACCTAAGTTAGTTCTGTTTCAATATAATTACATGGGGAAGGGCTCATTTTTCACTTAATTCACTTAATTATTGATTCAATATTGTTGGCATAGAAATTGTACCATAGTTAATCTAAGGGAAATTTTGGTCAAAAAAATATTAAGATCTCCGAACTATTTCAGAAAGGAAAATAGACACACACACACATACATACACACATTCTCTCTCTCTCTCTCTCTCTCTCTCTCTCTCTCTCTCTCTCTCTCTCTCATGCACTACATGCCCTCTTTCTCCTGTAGGCTTTGGGAAGAAAGCCACATTTGTGACTTATGATCCACAATTGGCCATTATTTACCTGGTAGAGACATTGGTCCCCATGGGGACATAAAGAGTGGAGACCTAGAAATATAGGTCCATTCAATTGTACCATCTTACAAATAAAGGCTATTGATCAATCTTATTCTAAGTTGTATCTACTGTTATTCATTCATTCAATTCTTACAATTCATTCTAGAACCTAGTCTTGTGGCTTGTGGTAAAGTTCTCTTTGTCAAATTCTCACTAATAGGATAATCAAGTTAGACATATTAGGAGGCAGCATGTTGCACTTGGCCAGAATTCAAGAGAGCTAGGTTTTCTTCCTGGCCTTTGTGATCCTAGAAAATTAAAATAATAATGTTCTTAGCTTTTACAAAATGGACCTGATACCTTTTGCCCAACTTTAATCTTATTATGATGATCAAATCCAGAAATGCATTCAAAATTATCCATACTATCAAATATAAACATTATCACTGTGCATCAAACTTTGACATATGTGAAATACATATCTCCTGCCCAGAAAGCAGTAAACCAGAAAAAGAACCAGACAACACGAAGACAACTTAGTGTATTTTTCAATTATAACTAAATCAACAGCCAAGATGTCAAATAGCACTCCTGAAATCATTGTGTAGCCAACTTGCAAAGCTTAGAAGAAAGTTTAGAGCCTGGCAAAGACTAACTGCCAAAATGCCAGAGTCCCTTTTTCCTGGCAGCATTAATGGAGCCCATAATAGCAAAGAGGAACAGCAGTCCTGTCAATAACCACTAGCGCAAGAACGAGAGCTGCACAGTGCTTGTCTAGGCATGATGGAACCCATGCTATTTCTAAATGCGATGCTTTGTCCCAGATTAAATATTTGACTCAAGATTTAATCTTTAATACATGGGAGAACACAATCAAGGCAGAATGAATTGGGGAAAACGTTGATGAAAACTATCATTAAATAATTAGGTATATTTTCCATGTGGTGAAGAATTTTAAGGAGTTTGATCTTTGTAATAGCAGTGTTTTGACCTGAGATTCCCCCAGAGGAGAATGTGATTAAATCATGTATTTCTTTTTTTAAAAAACGTATTTCTTAAAAATAATAGGCAAAGCCTTAAATTGGCAACACACTGATTATATCTGATAAAAAATTCAAGGAGATTTCATATCTGCAGTATGCAGAGAATTATTAAATGTTTTCTAAAATGATGAAAGAATAAAAAACTACAAAGGAAAGAGATAAAGATATTCTATATGGAAAAAAGTGGGAAAAGATCGGGGTTGGTAGTTAATATGGCTTGTCTTAGAACCACAGCTGCTGATAGAGTTGATATAGTAAATATTTTAATTATTACTAATATGTTCCATTTCAACTGTGGGATTAAGACAGCTCTGGGTATATATTGCAACTTCCATCTATGAATCTCAAAAAGTCTAGCAAACATTAACTACCTTTTGTGAGAAGAGAAAAGTCAGTGATTTTTGCCAGGGGAGAAAGAGTTATTAATATTAACTTGCTACCAATGCAAGGTGCCATGGGACAGGGGCAACCTGTATGAGTTTACACAGAGGAAGAGAAATTTATTAATAATTTCCCTCTATTCTTTTCTCTCTTGCTGACTTGGGAAGAGTCAGGGAAGAGGGAATAAGAGCAACACAGAAGGGTTTTCTATCTTGTGTGCTCCAAAGGGAAGAACTGAGCATATACAATAAAACTGTATGAAGTAATTAATTAACTTGTCAACTCACAAGGATGCACTGAGCACCGAGATCTATATCTGTGCCAGTCATTGATATAAAGAGTGGAAGAAGTCACCATTTCTGCCCATCAAGGAGCCCAAGTCTCTTAAAATGTACTAATTCATATTGTTAATTTTATGATGTATTTTAATAATACTGTGATTACAAAGGAAAATGTCCTTATCTTTTAGACATGCATGCCGAAGTATTTAGGGGTGAAACATCATGATATCTATAAATATCTTAAATAAGTCTGAAAAAATAAAGAGGTAGCAAATGTGACAAAATGTTAACAGTTATAAAATTTAGAAACTAGATAATTGGATATTGATCATACTAATCTCTTTGCTTTTCTGCATGTTTTCAAACCTTTGTAATAAAACATTAGGGTTTTTTGTTTGTTTGTTTTTACCAATTCAGCTTAATGGAAAAAAGGCAATTTAAATCAGATAAAAATCTAAATAGCAACATATTTTTAAAGGGACTTTTTAAAAACTTTTGCTTCTTCATAGTAGTTGAAACTAAGCTAGTTTTGCCTCCCTTTATCAATTGGTTGGTTAATATATTTCTTGTTCTAAAAGGAATTTATAGGTTCAAGCAATTTAACAAAGTCAAATAAACGCAAATACTAGTAGAAATGTAAGAAGGAATCAGAACATGCAAGTGATAAAGTCTTTACCCTTGTGCGAGATGGGCCACAACGTGAACCCAAGCTGCCTGGCGGCAACACGAAGGAAATAGTCCTACAATGTTTATTTGGAAAAAATAAAATAGTTGCAAAGAAAAAAATCGTGATACTATTATAGCTAATATTTACTAAGCATTTACTATGTGTGTCAGGCATAGTTCCAAGTACTTTTCACATGTAAGTTGATTGAATCCTTACCACAGGGGCTATTTTATCCTTATTTCACAGGTGAGAAAGCTGAAACTCATAGAAGGTAAATAACTTGCCAAAGGTCACAAAGCCATGAAGTGACAGAGTGGGATTTAACCACAGGTAGTCCTGACTAGAAAGCCTACATTTTAATCTCTAATTAATATTGGCAAGTGCCAATATTTTCTTGGCAAGTGCAACTTTTTCTAATAATGAGACCAGAGAGAAATGTATATTCCATGAGTCTTGTAGATCGAATAATGAATAGCATCCTCAAAAACCATCTTTACTATAAACACAGTGACAGGTTTCATTGGGCTTGTCATGATGATTCATAATTATCTTATCTAGTATTTGTAGCAAATGAGTTCTTAGGTGCTTGGAAATGATGTGTTTTAAGTAGCTTAAACACATCTCCCTACATCTGCTAACACTGCTAATCTGCTGAGAATTGCACCCCCTTTTTTCAGAGAAGTCTGAGTCATTACATATTCTGAATTACTAGAGCCAGAATCTCTGACATGTTAAAAGTGGCAAGGCTCATTTAGACTTAATTTATACCTATTCTGGATGAGATCACGTATGGCAGACTTTGATTGTTGTGATAGATTAAATAATGAAGTCAAATGGTGGAAAATGAATGATAAGCACCTTAACTGAATGTTAAATCCAGTATGCTAACATACTGTGAATATTGAACAAATCGACCAAGTACCCCACCACCTGCCTACCTATCTTATTTCCTCTACTTATTTCTTATTCATCCCCTAAGTGAGGCCTTTGAGCCCAGAGCTTCTACCTAGAGGATATCTCAATAATCATTGTGCAATAAAAATGATAAGAAGGATACAGATCTATTCTTAAAATTTAGAATCATCTGATTAGGCAACATTCAAAATTGAGATGAGCTGTCATTAAATTACAACATTACTCACTTCAAAGTCTGGGTTTGCTCACTTCAGAAAGCACGATTCATTCATATACTGAACTGGGTAGGAGGCAGGGGGAACAGGTGGCCTATTACTAGATCCATTAAGCAAGAGATTTATGCATTACATATCCATCTTGAGGCAATTAGGCTGATCATTTTTTTTCTTTTATGGCTTCACTGAAAACGCCTGGCAATAAGGCAATTATAAAGTATGTATCCTAGCATTTATCTATGATATGACAGGCAATGGCCTTTTCATATATTAGAAGTAAAGTGGACCCCTATCCACTTTTCCCTGAGAAATTTAGTATTTCCAAGGCAAATCTACTATTCTGAGAGATATATAAATATGAGGAGGTCTAGTAGATGAATGGCAAATAGGATGGGTGAGACAATTTGCTTTGATTGTCGAATCATTGTTTGTTGATTTTAAACAAATGCCAATTATCATCTGCCAAATTTTTATTATTTAAAAACAGATGTAGTTGCTAACATGGATTTGAACACTTAGTATGTACCAGGTTCAGCACAAAACGTACTACAGGTATTATTTCACTTAATGCTCACAGCCCTAAAAATTATGATCATTTTCTTCATTTTATAGGTATGAAAACCGAGGCTAATAGAGGTTACATAAGTGATCCAAGGTCATGCAGCTAGTAAATAGTGGAACCAGGATTCCAATTCACACAGCCTACTTGAACTTGCAATGTTAGTTACCATGCTATACCATTTTTAGCAGCAGGATGCCAAAATATTTGTGGATTAATTAAAAAGCAATCCACAATCATCTAGATACTGATAATTGTAAATCAAATTTCAAGTGGTAGCTTAAGGCAGACTGAACAAGGTCAGGACTGAGAGCTTAGCCAGATCCCTAGATTTGGTCAAAAGTCAGGGATCAGAACATAGGAAAAAGGTATTATATTCTGGAAAACAGGGAATTGGAAAACAAAGAACCAGATTCTAAGACCTACTGTTTCCAGCCAAGCAGGGTCAGATCAAGCAAGTGACTGAATATTAAGTAGAAAGAAATTGGTAGGAATCTAAGCAGGAAGGTGGTTGATATGAAAGAAATAAGTTTCAGGGACCTGGTCATTGCGAACCTCTGGGGAATTGATCTACCAAACAGAAAACTGATTATTGAGAAGTACTGAGCTACCATGGGCAGCACAGGACCAACAGGTCGATCAATGAGATCATGGTTCTTACCCTTGCCTTCGCATTAAAAACACTTAGTAAACTTTTAAAACATCCTGATGTTCACGTTATACTCTAGGCCAATTAAATCAGAACCTCCTGGAGTAAGATCAAGGCATTAACACTTTTTAAAGCTCCCCATTGATTATAATATATAGCGAAAGTTTAGAACGCTGAACTAGGTACCAAGTCACAGAATAAGTGGAACTTTTTAAATTCCCCTATTAGGCACAGAAAGTATCAAAGAATCTTAGGTGTGTTTGAACCAATAGTTATGTAATTACTTCTCTCTAAATGTTAGAGTAATGCACACGGGTGAGCATGCCATTTTATTTGTTTCTAAATAATGACAAATTTCGGAGGGCTCCAAATTTGATTGATGCATAGTTATGAATACCCATGTACGTGACATCATGTAGGAAATCCATTTTGATGGCTAAACAAAACTTGATTTTTTTCCTAGGTGGGCTGATAGATGAAAGTATTAATATAGCCATGAGATTTATCATTATATTGATTCAGATATACTTTATGTCAAATAACCTCTCTCAAACCGAATAATTCCAAATAGTAAAGGCTTGATAACACTGTCTACAAGCTTGCCATAGTCACAGAACTCTTGATGTCTTGGATTCATTTAGAATTCACTGATGGCCTACCGTGTACCAAATTATTGTTATTTGCTTTAATATATATTAAGGAAGTATGATATTAAGACTGTACAACAATAGTCAAGTCACAGTAATTGAGAGGAACAACTGAAATAAATATATGTGAAACTGCTGGTTCATAGTAAATGCCAGAAAACATTAAAAATTAAACTTGATTTAGTGAAATTTCCCCAAACCACATATGTATTCTGTGGGCCACTGGGTTGTAGTTGTACAGACAAGGCATCTTATGTTACTTGGCCTTGAGGATGATTTACATCACCGAGACATGTGCAGCTTTGTGACATGCATCTAAACATCAGATGACTGTTTTCTTTTCTCCTAAGTGTCTTGGTATCATATAACTTCAGTCAGAGATTGCTAGATAATTAAACATTAGTAAAAGTCACAATTTATTTGTTCTTCCTTTATCCCATTTGTTGTTGTTGTAATTGCCTCCAGATCCTCATGTGAGTACCTGACCCATTTAATGCAGCTGGCAAAATAGAGATGCCCCAAACTTGAATGCTCTTGTTCTCAGAAATAGCTAT
This sequence comes from Propithecus coquereli, assembly GCF_000956105.1. Classification (NCBI taxonomy): domain Eukaryota; kingdom Metazoa; phylum Chordata; class Mammalia; order Primates; family Indriidae; genus Propithecus; species Propithecus coquereli. Next base: position 2,854,727 of record NW_012134303.1, on the reverse strand, counting down.
AACAGAAGAACTATCTGGTTTAACATCATGATATCAACTAAATCTAATGTAATGAAGGAGTATAAGCAGCTGCAGTTTTAGTAAGTCCAGCATCATAGCCACATCCCTGATTCGTGAGTTTCCTCTTAATTCATATGTGTATACGCAATTACCTTCGGACTCATCAACTCTTTTCCCAGTTAAACTTCTGCATGATTCTGTAACTATCTCTATATACATGAGTAATTTTTGGAAATGAGTGGACCATAAACAGTTACTTCAAGAAGAAAAACTACATGGTACGATTTTAAGTCAAAAAGAAGAAAAATCCAGAGTCTTGACTGTCTTGTAGTTTAAACTTGGATAAATAATTTAAGGCTTTAGGGATGCAGCTGACAGAACTCAAAATGATCTCATTTTTAAAAATTAAATTTGCCAGGTGATTAGTCTGTAATAAGTACTAATTAAAATGCATCGAAAAACAATTTCAAAAAGTATTTTACAACACAGCTAAAAAGCAATATTTGAAAATCACCAGAGTATATGCATCTCAAAATGCAATTGGTGACATCAACTCATTGACAAATGAGGTATAAGCGATATGGATACAAAGAAAGAATATTCTGGTCTAAAATGATGGAAAGGTAAATGGAATGATCCATTCCAGACATTTAATTCATGCAGCACTAATGAGTCCTCAATTAAAAGCTTCACACCTTGAGCAGTTCTTATCAGGGCAAGAAATCCCTAGGTAGCATATAATAGAAGGAGTCTAGTCAGGCAGACTGGTTAGATCCACCATCAGAACAACTGCTACTTGGGTAAGAATACTTGGTACCTTCCATTTAATGTTTTTAGACAATTCATAACTGATCAATTTCTGAATAGGTTCCCAAGAACTATGTATTTTAAAAAGAACAAAATATAATGCAGAGTTTCCCAGAGTGTATTCAAAGTAAAAACCACAGTATTCTGTAGTCAGATAGGGGTTGAAAAAGTCTGGATTAAATAAAATTAAACAAAAAATTTAACTACTGCAGGACATCCCTGAGGCTTTAATATACATCGTGAATTGAGACCCAAAGCTGTCAACTCCCTTACTCAGCCTGGACATCGAGAATCAAAACCATACCTTACTGTCTATATTAATATGATTTTGCCATTTCACTGTCTTCATTAGCATTTCTTTACTCTTTTAGGACTATCCTGCCCAAGAAAATGGTTTGATTGTTCGTTACAGGAAATTGTTGAGAGACCTGCTAACTCTCCACTGGAAAGCACTCACAGATGCTTTATTTGAGCCCTAAGATTCTTTGGATTCACCCCTCAAAATCCTCACCTTTGCTGCTTCCATCAGTCCTGGACTATTTTATTATGATTCTTACCCAATCCTAGTCCAGTCCCTGCACTATAATATCCACCTTAAATCAAATTTCCAATTTTTAATAAATTCTGTCCTGACCTCCCCTGCTCCGAAGCACTGTCAAAGCTTTGTGGAGGTGTCTAAGCAATAAACTCTGCTTTACCTTATCTACAAGTTGTGTTGGTGCTATCTGGATAGATTTCATGATACACTCTTCAGAAGGATGGTATAGGAACTATAACTTTCTAAGTTTATTTGCTCACCCCTAACCCATGCACGTATATATGTGCAAATGATTGTGTGTGCACACAATGGTGTGTATGTGTGTAGGACCTTGCACATTTACACACTTTGAGAAAAGCTGCTATAGTGGAAAGGACCTTAGACTAAGACGAGGAGATCTGTGTTCCAATTCCGGCCCTGCTTCTAACTACTTTTATGTTAATGGGTAAATTCTTCCCTTTTTTCTGGGCCTACTTTCCTCACCTATAAATGAAAGCACAGGACTGGATGATGTCTGAAGTTGTGGTTGATTCTTAATCTTTTTTCTATCAAGGCACTCATAGTGAGAGATGTATAGATACTTGGGTGGTAGGTACCATAGGTTAGGCAAGTCACAGATTATAAACAATTCCCGGCGCACTAGCCTTTCTGTCCGATTCAAGAGTTCAGATCAAAATGTAAGCCAAAATGTTACTATAGGGTTATATCTGAATCTATTTACAATTTCTTTACTGTAACCAAGTACTTGAAATATGTTACTAGTACATGGTAACCTAGAGGCTGAGAACTACTGGTCTGAAACACTTTGGTTCTATGACTATAATTTTTCCAAGTAGCGCTGGGAAAAGCTACAATCCCAGAGAAACTCGCAGAAGATAAATCTCTTTCTTCCTTATAATAAATGTAATAATTGATTTTCTAAAGCAAGATATACTACATGGCTCTCCAATAGGATCCCAGCTGAAAATAAAATCCAATACATATAATAACTGGCAGGGAGCGCAATTCCAGTAGACGCACAGCAAGTCAGGACAATTGTAAACTGGATCTCTGCAAATTCATTATCACTAATATTTTTCTTGGCTGATGATTGAATGCTTTCTCATTTGTGGAGCACTTTAAAATGATGCTAATTATACTATCTTACATTCATATAACACTTTATTTTTGCTGGGTTTTTTGCTTAACATTCTTATTGAATCTATGCAATAACCCTGGGATATGGGTGAAGGAGGTAGTTACAGGTATTTCCCTCATATGGGAGATAGGGAGAGAGTTTAATAGAAGTTACTTGCTTAAGGTTACACAGTAGAAGACCAAGAAGTCTAGCCTAGATTTTCAGATTGCAATTCTGTATCTTTTCTTCTCCCCTCAAAATTTCTCCATATCAATACCCTTTGCCCACCAAAGACCTCCTATCTGTTAAATCCAATGGCTTCTTCATTTATTTCTTCTTTTTTCATTTGTTCACTTTTTCATCATTCTTTCATTCATTCAACAGATATTCATTGTTCATGCATTCCTCTCTCTTGATCTTTCTGCCTTATTCAACACCATTAAGCATCCCTTTCTCATTGTTCTCTCTCTCTCTCAGTTCTTTGCTACTTATCTGTCCCCTTTCCTGGCTCCTTTTCTCATCATGCCCACTAAGTGTGTTTCCCTAACCTTTGACTTTGGCATTCTTCTGTTATCTCCCTGTACTTTGCCCTTTGGTAATTTAATTTTAGTTCAAGGCTTCAATTGTTATCTCTGTATGAATGATAGCCAGATCTCTCTAGTATAAGAGAAGTACAGATAAAATGCTATGAAAGCCAGAATGAAGTAGCAGTCACTTCCAGGTTTGTTTTTGTTAAGGGATGACAGAGTGTGAATGAGAAATTTCCTGGCTTTTGAGTGGGACTTTAAAGTCTGGAGTAGGATTTGAACATGCAGAAATGGTAGAAAAAAGTCTTTTAATAGAGGAAATAGGATGAATAAAAACATTTTGGTGGGAAATGATAGAGCATGTGTGGGAAAGAGTAAGGACTTAAGTTTGCATTGTAGAATGAATAAATGAATGACTGGAGTAGTGGCAATGTTTGATGAGATTTTAGGGGGGTCTTGAGTGCTAGCCATGGGAATATTGACTATATTTGAACTAGAGATACTAGCAGGACCACCAGTTGAAATATGCAATAAGGAGCTGCATATATAAATTTGAAATTAGGGAGAAACTTCACCAGTATGTTTACAGTATTATACGTGATTATTATTTATATGTTTGTCTTTTCTATTAACACTAGATGGTGAGTTTCTTGAGAGAATGATCTGTGGAGATTTTATATTGATTATCTGCTTTATCCCCAGCCCTGAGCGTGGAATGGAAGGAATAAATGATGCCTACTTAAATACGAGCAACACTGCCTTTCCAAATATTCTGTCCTTTGGTGTCTATAACCTTACATGACATATTCTTGTGTCTAGTGGAAAGACCCCTGGTCTAAAAATATGGAGGCTGATTTCAAGTCTTCTAATAATACTAACCTAACTGGTCCTACCACATTTGATCTCTCTGCCTCGACTCCTGTTCAATACTCCAATCTGAGTTAGGTGTGCCTCCTCTGAAATCTTTTAAGACACTGCACATCTTTATCACACCACTACTGACTATGTACTCTATTTATTTACTTGTCTGTGTCTTCTACTGGACTGTAAGCTCCTTGCAGAAAAGGCCTACGTATTTATTTCTGTGTCCCCAGGCATGTGCCTAACACACAGTAGGAACTAAAAATGTCATTTAGGGAATGCAGGAATGATTTTTCCAAAGTCTGTCTTAAATATCACTACTCACTCTTGTATTTATTCATTGTCTCCTATGTGCATGAAACTCTAATTGGTATAGTGGGAATATTAAATGGATTCTGTCTTCAAAGAGCTTTTCATCTCCTAGGGATCTGACCTGTACACAAATATACATGCAAACTGAAAAGGTCAACCAAACAATTTCTGTGTAGGTGTTTTCATTGTCCCCTAAAAGCCTTTCATTGCATCCAGGTGTTTGACATCCTAGATACCCAACACCTGGATGATTCCTGACTTCTCCAGATGTCACGCTATCTTGTAATCATGGGTGAAGTCTCCCGTGTGTGCTGGGGCTGCTGTCAAAGGCAACCCTGAATAACTTGCTGTGACTTTTGAAAACAGTCCAGGAAATACAGAATGATGGATTAAGTGAAGAATCCCTGCCCAGTGCAAGCAGAATAAAGTTCTTTTTTGTCAAATCACTGCTGTGCAGTGTTATTTGCTGTCAAAGAAAACAATATGCATTTGGTGAGAACATGGTCTGGCTGGAGAAAACCATCCCCAACCAGCTGTCCCCAGACCCTGAATTACACATTCAAAAGAAAATGTTTGAGCTTGCCTATTATTTATTCATATCCATTCCTCCCTCCTTCCCCTGACTTGTTGGCTTTGATCTTCTCTCAGAAACCCATTCTTGCACCTTACAAACTTCTAAACCCAACTGACAACCAGTCAACTTCTCTAGGAATAGATTTTCTGTGAATTTGAGCACAGCCCAGAAACTGGTCTTGTCACATTGCTAATGCAAGTCTCAAGGATAAAGGTGTACTTTTCACAGGTTTATACAGTATTTCCTAATTTCTTTTTTCAAGTAATCCAGACCCATTTTCCTGATGCAAAGCCACAAAGCAAATGTCAAGGGATTGAGGTCATAGCTGTTCCACCCTCCACTCTTCCTGGTCACATGTTCCTGGTTTTCTGTCCTACCACGCCCGTAATAGGCATCTATGCCTAGTCAAGGCCATCTTATGTAATAACCTGAGCAAGTCTTTCTGTTCCATCTATTCTGCTTCAATTGTTCCAAGCCTGACCACTCCAGTTTCCAGTAAGCTCTCAAAACACTTATCATCAGTTCCATTCCAGTTGTACTTCATGTTGCCAATCCCTGACCTGATAGTTCAATTTTTTTTTTTTTTTTTTTTTGAGACAGAGTCTCACTCTGTTGCCCTGGCTAGAGTGAGTGCCATGGCGTCACCCTAGCTCACAGCAACCTCAAACTCCTGGACTCAAGCGATCCTCCTGCCTCAGCCTCCTGAGTAGCTGGGACTACAGGCATGAGCCATCATGCCCGGCTAATTTTTTCTATATATTTTTTTAGTTGTCCAGATAATTTCTTTCTATTTTTTTTAGTAGAGACGGGGTCTCGCTCTTGCTCAGGCTGGTCTCGAACTCCTGAGCTCAAACAATCCGCCCGCCTCGGCCTCCCAGAGTGCTAGGATTACAGGCGTGAGCCACTGCGCCCGGCCTAGTTCAAATTTTTTTAAGGCCTAAGTATCTAAGTCAGAAAATATTCTAATATCTTCATGGCTCTTCTTTCTCAATGGTAAAGCTGGTAAATGAGCATACAAGAAGATATGAGAGTAGTACAATGATAAACAGAGGATTCTAACCTGGGGTCCAAGACACTGTAAACCTCCTGAAATTACAGGCACAGTTTTCAGATTATGGACATTATTTTCTCTATAAAGTTCCTTTAGTTTCCATCAGATTCTCAAAATGATCTGTAATTGCCAAATGGTTAAGAACTATATATAGTAGGTGTGTCTTTTGGCCTAGTCAGGAAAGTCTTGGTCTGTGGTGCTGCCATCTTCATCAAACGGATGTTGTCGTCAGTGAACACACCTGCTCTCTGATATCCTGGGGACTGTGAAGATGAAAATGGTTACAAACCCATGGATGTCCCTAAAGAAAAGAAACTCTATGATCAGAGCCTAGAAGTAGCATTGTTATCATTAGTATTTATTTTCTTCCTGACATATTCATAGTGCTGGACAATTTACAAAGCTCTTATTATGATACCTATATTCCTGCTCTAACTTTTTCTCCCTCCCACCTCCCCTTCTCAACCCTGATTCCTCTGATTTGCTCTAGCAGGATATGCCCTGGAGGCTGACAAAGGTTAATGTTTTAAATAAATTAAAGACAGCAGAACCTTTGTTTACAGTGACTTACTGGTACAGCCAGTCCTTGAGGAACTTGGTATAACTGTAAAGCAAAACCTCTATTAACCCTTTGCTTACTTTTGCTGCTATCTCCATCCCACTGAGCCACAGAAGTTTCTCTTCATGAACCTCCTTTTATTGCCCACTTTTGCTTCTTGAACTACCCTGTATACCTCTGGGGAATTTCTGCCCATATTTCTTAGCTACACTTAGTTTTGTGGGTTATAATGTAATGTTTATTTATAATAACACTCTATGTCCTTGGACTTTTGTTGTATCTGTTTTTAAGTCTTTTACCACATGTAAGATTTTTTTTTTTTGTCTGCCCTGGCAGACAACTTTTCCTCCATTTGGTAAATGAATAAACCAAGGCACAGAAGGGTATGGCAATTTGCTGTAGTTTTAGCAGGGCTGGAAACAAGACATCTCTTGATGTCCCACCTGCATGCAGATTACCCTGGATCATCCTGTTTCTCCTGCACTTGAGAAATTCAGCATTAGGGTACCAATAGTTATTGCTTCTAAATCCCAAACTAGGATAGGCGGCTGTTCAGGGTATTATCTAATGAGACAATCTTTGGTTAGTTGGCCAAAACCTGAAGGTAGGAAATTAGCCAGACATCAACGGTTTTTAGAAAATACTCACTGATAGTAGATTGATATTTGTTAAAACCAGGCTGTTTTTGACTCATCCCTTTTCTGACAATCCATAGACTTGTATTAGTAAACACAAGCTTTCCCTATATTCTACTGCCACTTCAAATGATTTGATAAAAATTCTAAATTAGATTTGATGGACTCAGCATAAACTTCTAAAAATCGCTGGTTTCAATCTAGGTACAGCTAGAATATTAAAAGTTATATACATGCCTGCCAGTTGTTGTGTTAGCCCCTACCTAATTCCATAATCATCTATTGTCGTCAACAGAAACATCAGATATCTTTGTTCCCTTTTTTCTTAAATTTTCATGAATTCTTAAAAGAGCACCCAATACTTGCCATAAACAATGACAAAGGATTATTACAAAGCCTAATACTTAAATGAAATTAAGTGAGGGCAGAGGACTAGAAAAGTGCTAGATTCATGCTTCTGGCAAGGAGTAGACTTAGGGGTGGTGATCTCATTCCAGATGGCAGGTGATCCAAACCCTAAAGGTAAATGGAATTGTCAGGTCCTCAATGAATTAATATGAGTGATTTAGAAACTATTCATAGAACTGTCTATGAAAAATGAGATGTTTTGGTTTTAGGAGAGAACAATTTCCAGACAAGAATGGCATTCAACCTAGAATAGGCCTCCCTCTAAGGGCATTTGCCCGAGAAAATCCAGTTCTTTTTTTTTTTTTTTCAATTGCTAGGATTTGACCAATTAAAAAAGTGAGTTAAATAAAGTTTGTTGTAT